>NC_079195.1:69782502-69857502 GCF_029499605.1 Hyla sarda
AACAATGGTTCTCGCCCACCCTGGTAATGTCAGGCTGTTGCTGCTTGGTTGGAATAAAAATAGGGGGAACCCGAAGCTTTTTTCCCCTTACATAAATAAATACATTTTAAAAAAAGTGTGTGGGATTCCCTCTATTTTCATTCTCATCCAGATAACAACCAGGAAGCAACAGCCTGACGTTACAAGGGTGGGCAAGGGTCATTGTTACTGATGTTCCCCAGCCTAAATAACACCAGCCTGTTACCATTTAGACCCAGGAGAACCAATTTTTTACGCCCCAGGCCTGTTGGTATTGGCGCTTCCCGGCACCCATGTGGCGGTGGGTACCAGAGTATTAATTGGGAGTTAGCGCTAGCAGTTTTTGAGGCTAATGCTAATCCCTGGCTTAGTCATGGATTCAGTCTATGAGACTGCTTCTACTACGAACCCTGTAAAATCTAATAAAAAAAACACACCAGGTTTAAAAAATAAATAAAATAAAAAAAACAAGTATTTATATAAAAAAAAAATAAAAAAAAAACTCAACCCTTGTGAAAAGGGGAACTCTGGTGGAACAAGTAGAAAACAAAGGTTTTCAAATCAACTGCTGCCAGAAATTTAAACAGATTTGTAAATGACTTCTATTAAAAAATCTTAATCCTTCCAGTAGTTATTAGCTGCTATATAAAACAGAGAAATTTGTGAATTTATTTTCTGTCTGACCACAGTGCTCTCTGCTGACACCTCTGTCTGTGTCAGGAACTGTCCAGATTAGAAGCAAATCCCCATAGAAAATCTCTCCTGCTCTGAACAGTTCCTGACATGAACAGAGGTGCCAGTAGAGAGCACTGCTTTCAGACAAAAAAGAACTTCACAAATTTCTCTGTAGTATACAGCAGCTGATAAGTACTAGAAGATCTTTAAATAGAAGTAATTTACAAATCTATTTAACTTTCTGGCACCAGTTGATTTGAAAATGCTGGAGTTCCCCTTAAACCATTTTATTTAAATAAAAAAATAAAAACAGAATGCTGGTCATCAACATAGTCCACTGAATCCGACATAATCCACAGGATACACTGGTCTGAAATTAAAAGGAAAAGAAAACACAAAACGGGTTAGTACATTTAAGGCACTCTCCAACAAGGGAGCCTCCTGCTGTTATGAAACTACAACCCTCATTTTTCCCCAGATAGCCTTTGGCTGTCTGTGAATGGTAGGAGTTGTAGTTAAGCAACAGCGAGCCTCCAGTTTAGTAAGAGCTGGAGGCCTGCTGTTGCTAAACTACTACTCCCATCATTTCCAGCCAGCCTTTGGCTATCTGGGAAAAATGAGGGTTGTAGTTTAACAACAGCTAGAGGCTCGCCATTTGGAAACACACTGTTCACACTGTACATTTTTACCATGCCTTCTTAAACAAAAAAAGGCATGCTAAAAACTCATGTGGACAGATGCATACTTACCAGCCTTGTTCTAGTTCTGTCGATCTTCTGTAGCTCCACCGCTAATGATTATGTCATTAGAGGCGGTGCTTCAGAAGAAGCAGAGGTGGCTCTAGACTTTGTGAAGCGGAACTCGAACATGTGACCCTGCGTCATTTTATGCTAAATTTACATGGTGATCCAATCGGCTGTGAGATGGTTGCGCTTTCATGGCAACACCAATCTCAAGTGGAAAAGGGGCAGATATAAGATCAGGGGTGTATCAAGTGTCCTGTGGGCCCCATGGCATATTCTGTATAGTACACCAAGACCACAGTCACCAAAATTACCAGTATAAAAAGGAAGATATATCCTCATCATACATATTACCATCATACTGTTACTGACCAAATCCTGTATACTGAGACCAATATTACTAATAATACCAGTACAAAAAAAAAAAGAAAAATGGTCAGCACCTCCAGACAAAATTAAATACGTGCGTGAATGTATATTAGCAGTGCTGCCACCTGGTAGAACCCTGCAATGGGGTTAGGATCCCGCGGGGACCTAATCCAAAACGTGCGGGCGGGAAGGAGGCTGTTGGGGGCGTGAGCAGGTGGTCTGGCGCTATACCTGGGGGTCCCGCAGTCCCGCAATGGCCCCAGAATTTATGACAGAAGTCCCACTCTCCAGCCCCAAGTGCCAGTGCTCACCCTGCCGAGTCCTGTTTGATTGGTGGCACGTGCTGCAATGATTCAATCATATGCGCAGCCAAGCCTGTCTCCTCTCAACCCCTTCCCCCGGTAAATGGAGGTGGTACTCGCTCCACTGCTACACGACATAGGTAGTGTGCATGACGGTCTTTCCGGAGTGTGGAGCCTGCCCTGGAGGACTTGTGCAAGTGTGTAAGAAAAAATATAGAAAAACAACCAGGGAGCGCTACTATCAAAAAACCAAGTCTTACAATGCAATGAAAATCAGGGATAGGATAATAGAATGTGACTCACCTGGTGTAGGTGGTGGTCTCTATGGTTAGAAGACCACCAAAAACACCTCCAGAGCAACATTCACGTTGTTCAATAATATATCACTCCTCCACCAAAATGGTAACCATATAGGAGATCGCAGGGATTTCCAGATATACCTCAGGTAGATCCGTAGGGATTATAGCATAAAGAAAAAAAGGGAGAAATTTTTCCCAAGCGCTCAGAGAAGTATTGAACTATCATTCACAAAGTCATATGGATGAGGACTTACTCCACAGTGGGGGGGGGGAAGTGTTGGTTTAAAACATATCCCCCTCCTCGTAAGCATATCACACAGGCTCAAGACCAAGATAATCACAAGCTTCCACCCAGGTGACTAACCGATTCTGGACCAAGGAGAGCAGACCACTGGACCAACTGGCTAAATTCTTATTGTAGTTTCTTGGACACATGCGACGCGTTTCTGAGGTATCCTTCATCAGGCATATAATATATAAAATACAAACAGTTTAAATACCTTCACTCTGGGTCTTCGTATGTAGCGTCTTCCGGGCGGCACCGCGTGACATGTGACAGACTTCATTACAGAAGACCTAAAGGTCAGGTGATATAAAACTTACAAATGTAAAAATTGCCATAAAACTAACATCATTGATAATAAAAAACTGTATATAAACATAGTTATACCAAAATCCATAAAATTTTCTTAAACATAATAATAATAATAATAATAATAATAATAAAAGTAAGTGTTAGTACACCTGTTCTAGGCTCTCATTAAGTCCATGGGGAAAGAGTATTAAGACGAAAAATCCAATACATCTCCTTATTACAGAGTGCTTTATAATCTCGTTTAATTTTCTCTACAGGGGTGACGTTCATGACTCCAAAATTTTTTTCATGATGGGTAAGAAAATGTCTGGATACGCTATGTAAAGTGTATCCATTTCTAATATTGGACCTATTTCTAAGTAAGACTTAGAATAAATAAACATAGGTCCAATATTAGAAATGGATACACTTTACATAGCGTATCCAGACATTTTCTTACCCATCATGAAAAAAATTTTGGAGTCATGAAAGTCACCCCTGTAGAGAAAATTAAACAACGAGATTATAAAGCACTCTGTAATAAGGAGATGTATTGGATTTTTTGTCTTAATACTCTTTCCCCATGGACTTAATGAGAGCCTAGAACAGGTGTACTAACACTTACTTTTATTATTATTATTATGTTTAAGAAAATTTTATGGATTTTGGTATAACTATATGTTTATATACAGTTTTTTATTATCAATGATGTTAGTTTTAAGGTAATTTTTACATTTGTAAGTTTTATATCACCTGACCTTTGGGTCTTCTGTAATGTTTGGTCTCCATTCATGTTTGCGTTCCACCATCTGCAGGATATGATGTCTCCTGGAATGCATGGTGAAGTCATGTGATCGGATGCCCGCCGGAAGTCCGTCACATGTCACGCGGTGCCGCCCGGAAGACGCTACATGCGAAGACCCAGAGTGAAGGTATTTAAACTGTTTGTGTTTTATATATGATATGCCTGATGAAGGAGGTGGCGCAAGCTAACAATACCTCAGAAACGCATCGCATGTGTCCAATAAACTACAATAAGAATTTAGCCAGTTGGTCCAGTGGTCTGCTCTCCTTGGTCCAGAATTGGTCACCTGGGTGGAAGCTTGTGATTGTCTTGGTCTTGAGCCGGTGTGATATGCCTATGAGGAGGGGGGGGGGGGGATCTGTTTTAAACCAACACTTCCCCCCACTGTGGAGTAAGTCCTCATCCATATGACTTTGTGAATGATAGTTCAATACTTCTCTGAGCGCTTGGTCAATCACACAGTGGTCCAGCGCTCACTTACAGGGGATAGGCGTGGTGGAGGTGGTGCATTACGATCCCCAGCCACGCCTATCCGACTGTTGCTGACCGCTCAATAAAACTATTTCCCTGCTAATAAAGAGTGATAAACAGCAGCCAAAAGTACAGCTGCATTACACGTATCACCATCTATACTATCATGTTATTAGTCTGGGGGTATAATTTCCATGACAGTTGCGCTTTAAATACTCATAGCCTGCATGTCACCAGACACCAGGGTACAAAGCTCTGCAGTGCAGACTCTGCACTGCAGAGCATTGCACCTTAGTGTCAGTACATTCCTATATGTGGGGTAGGGGGGGGGGGTGCAGAGCATTGCGCCCCCTTACCCCTAATACAGGAACATACTGACACTAGACTGCAATGCTCTGCACTCTTATATTAGGGTGCAGAGCATTGCACTCTAGTGTATGTACATTTTTATATGAGGGGCAAGGGGTGCAATGCTCTGCACCCCCTACCCCTCATATAGGAACGTACAGACACTAGGTGCTATAATCTGCACTGGCACCAGGAAGAAGATCAGGGCCCAGTACGTCACACTGCTCCTCAACCTATTACCGGGCGCAGTGTGGCGGGTCAACCACAAAAAGCAGGAAAAGGATTGCTGTGGAGGCCAGGGGTGGGATACCAGAGGCACCAGGAGTTAAGTCTAGTAAGGCCAGGGTTCCCCTTTAAGGCCCTTTGAAACACATATACACAGTTTTATTTCAATATGAAACAGAAAAGCACAGGATGTCTTCTATTTGAGATTTTTTTGTTACTTTTGTGTACTTTTAAGTATCATTGTGTTTAAACAAGCTTAAAGTATCTATGGCTCCAAGAAAAGCCTCCATCAGTGACAAATCGCGAGATTCTAATCAATTGCTAGAACACCAACTGATTATAGTCCAACGTTAATAGAACATTGTCTACATTCAGCCCATTGTTGGTGTAATGAGTTTAATGTGCTTCACAAGGAAGTTTAGGCACCAGTTCATTATTTCCACACCATGCCACATATAGAACTCCTAATGCAGAAAAAATCATGCAGAACACGGAGTATATAGAATGGTGTTCATGCAGATTTTTTCCCTAATCCTGGTTGCTTTAAAAGTCATATTCATCATTGTTTATGAACAATGAGCCATAAAAAATCCTAATTAAAGATGTAATTACACTGAATAAATTCTTAGCTGAAAATGAATTATAGATTTGTTGGAGGCACAGTTAATATATCAATGGGATAAACCACCACAGTCTTCATCCATCATTTTAAGATAGAGTCTGCAAAGCAGCTAATATGGCTTTAACTCCTTCTTGGTTAAACTTAATGGAGGAGGTGATATTGTGTCTAATCCAAGCTCATCCTATGTAAACTATGCCAAGTTAAGAACTTGAAAAATAATATGGAAAGAAAGACTGTATACATGTAAACAATACAAATTGCCCGTAATCACTGCATAACATGCATCAGATTAAATAAAAATTCCCATATTGATACAAAAAAATGAGAACCTTAAAAAAGGGCTTGTGAATGCTGCCATATTGCAAATTTAAAATATCTGAGCTGCACAAAGCTTTAATGCATTATCTCTAGAAGTCTATGGAGCCCTAACCTAGCTTGATTGTTAGAACCAACTCTGTGTGTCTCTCTACAGGCCCTGTTCACATGCGCTGCTGTGTGCATGAGGCCTAATTATGGGAACTGTTTTTTGTTAAGGATCATCAACCTCCATCAATAAATTGTCAAGTTGACTGTTGCCCTTGACATGAGAATCGCTGCCAACTTTATTGATGTCTAAGTTCATTAGCTAAAGGATCTACTCCCTGAAAGAAGAAATCAGGAATGGGCTATGAATCCGGCAATAAACAAAAATTATTCAAAATATTACAGCATGAAAATACCCGATAAACACAGCAATTACTTGGTACAGTACAAGGATTTTTTATGTGCCCATACTTCAGGTAGTGTTCAGTTGTGACTGTCATTGTTTGTTTTCTTGCTGTTTACCAATAATGTTAGGAAGTGAAAACAGATTGGTAAGAACCAGGGATGGACTGAAGTGTATGTGCCCCCAGATAAGGATTTCACATGTCACATAGAAGAAAAAGATGGCAATTAAAGGGTACCTCTCATCAAAAAAACTTTTGATATATTATAGATTAATGTATGCAGAATAACTTTACAATTGCATGCTATTAAAAATATGCTTCTTTCTATTTAATTTTCCACTTTGAAGAAATGACCACTAGGGGTCTCCCTACCAGTCCTGGCAGCAAGCATTTCAGACTCATGCTGGAGTCCTAAACACTACGAGCTGCCAGTCTGCTTTGTTCACAAAGGAGAACACTCAGAGCTGCCAGCCTGCTTTGTTTACAGCCTGTTTGGCTGTGAACAAAGCAGGCTGGCAGCTCTGAGTGTTTAGGACTCCAGCATGAGTCAGAAATGCTTGCTGACAGGACTGATCAGGAAAAATACAATAGAAAGAAGCATATTTTTCATTAACATGCTATTGGAAAGTTATTCAACATTCATTAATCTAAAATATATCAAAAGTTTATTAGATGAGAGGTACCCTTTAATATAAGACTGTTAAAGTAGCTGTTTATCAGTGGTCAATATTGACTGAATGATCAGCAGTTGCCGGTAATACAGATGGCAAATCTTTCTACTGACACTATAGTACTGGGAGCTTACTTGCAGGGGGTAGACCACGCCAGTTGTTGCCTATCTGTAGGGTTTGCAGTGAACCAGTCTGCCCTTGGTAAGAACTTAAAAAGTTTACAGGAGCAGATTTTTCTTTTTCACAAATGTAACAACTTAAATTTGCTTATTTTTAGAATATGATCAGTGCTTTTATACCTAACACTTACCGGGCCCTATACAGAAACCGCCAATGATTCCAATGACAAAAATCACACTAGTATAGTGCATCCAAGCGATCCGTGCCTGGAAGAGGAAATAGAAGACAGATCAATTTTATTTGCTCACTTTTTCAGCTTAGTATTCTCTCTGTTTTTAAAATAAAAAGTTAGGAGGAGACAACACACTGGCATGGCTTCTGGGTAAAAAAAGAGCAACACTTTTTTCAGTCCAAGACAAAAAACTTTTCATTTAATAAATTCACATACTTACATGGGTTATCATGCTGAATATTTATTTTAGCTCCACTGCCTCCAAGCCTCCGGCGCCACAGCCGGCATTGTAAACGGACGCCAGGTGGTGCAGGGAGATCGCGAGGGTCTTATGATGTATTGGCCCTGATTTACTAGGCATGGAGTGTAGTTTTCTTTATGAGTTTTGATTCCCTACAAGTATTTTTCCACAGTATTTACTAAGGTTTCCTACGTTTTTAAATTTTAAATTTTTTTTTTTTTTTACAACTGCTCTGATCTGTGGGGTATTCCAGAGATTCCACCCCCCCCCCCCTTTTTTTGTGACCAAGCCCCTATTTCCCTGCGGCCACACCCTTTTTGTGGTTTTCTAAGTAAGGCTGGGTTCACACTACAGTTTGTAACTACGGTTCCCGTATACGGCTGGGAGGAGGGGTGGGCGGGGCTTAATTGCGGCGCCCACACTCAGCCGTATTCGGGAACCGTAGTTAATGTATGTCTATGAGCCGACCGGAGTGAACCGCAGCCTCCGGTCGGCTGCGTTTTCGGCTGTATGCGGTTTCCCGACCGCAGGCAAAAACGTGGTCGACCACGTTTTTGCCTGTGGTCGGGAAACCACATACGGCCAAAAAAGCAGCCGACCGGAGGCTGCGGTTCACTCCGGTTTTTAAAATAAAAATTTGGCGCAAATTCTGGCACAGACAATTTGTGGCGCAATTCGCCAAATTCTGCCGTACAACCTGACAAAACAGGTCAGATTTACAATAATAAGTAAGGGCCATTGTATCTGGAATGCTGGGAAAGGTCAGGGACAATAGTTAAATAAAAAGTCTTACACTACAGCACTTCCATGTGTGGATCCTGTGCATGAAGACAAACAAAGCAGTGCACGAAGATAACAAACATTTTAACTTGGCTTTATGATCTCAAAAGGATGAAGAAAACTAATTCTGGAAGACCCCTTTAACTCCTCTATTCTTTAACTAATTCAAAGCAGATATTTCCACATTGGTGATAGGGTACCTGCACATGGTTTGGACATTCCCTACCAAATTGACAAGCAAACCTGCTAGAATTAAAAATGTTCTCAAACATATTGTTCTACCCGGTTTTTGCCCCATTATCATAGTTCCCACCTTTCCAAGTCCTACAGGTTGTTGACTGGCTTCAAAAATAGGTTCTTGATATTTTTCACAACCCCATTATCTGCACTACCATGGCCTGTAGCAAAAAACCCCATGACATTTCTCAAATCACTCCATTGTTGCCCTGACCCTAAATACTGCTCCTCACTTATTTGACAAGATGAGAATATCTATTATGGGCAGAAAAAAACTTTAATCCCTTAATAAAATGTTTGATCAACTAAACTGATGTGAATTACATTATCATCTATTGTCACTAGAGGGCACTGTTGCCAGAGACTGAAGGGTGTGTGGCAAAAACTGCGCACGAACTGATGCAAAAATGCATCAGTTCTAATCAGCCTTTATTCACATTTTCTACTACAGATGTTTCAGACCAGAACAGGAAAAAGGCGCCCCCATTGACATGCTACATGATTTGAATGATCTCATTGAGAACAATGGAATCAGTTGTAGTATACATTTTCTGCTTGCGTTTTACTACCAAGCCAGTTAGAAAGTGAGCAAGAAGGATGGAAATGGGTCTGATTGGCCCGCCCTTTGACACGCTCCACCTTACTACTGTGGTGACACACTGTAATAAGCTTCCTCCTCATGTAATTCGCTTACTACTGGAGTGACACACTGTAACAAACCTCCTTCTCATGCTGTTGGTTGAGCTAGTGGTTTGGATGTTGCTTGTCTAACTTTCTTCTGGCAGGTAGTGTGGCGCCCCTCATCAAGAAGGCGCTCTAGGCGACTGTCTATTTTGCCTGTAGGCAGAGCCGGCCCTGGTGGTCCCACCTCTTACAGCTTTAGTTATTAATAAAGTCAAAAGAACCAAACATGACAATGGGGGTCCTGCTAAAGAAACAACCATACATGCCGTACCCAAAATGTAGAATTACATGGCAGGCATTCCACACTTTGCATCAGTTCCCCACTATAACTTATAGAATAGGGGCCTAATCTTGGAACCCTTTTATCATATCCATGTGCTCCATATGACCTATTGTATGGAGAATGGTTACCTTTAGGAGACAACCCCTTTTTGTGTGATAAATATGCTGTAGGTGGACTACAGAAACAAAGGTCTGATATTTTGCCTTGAAAACTGGACTCATACTATACTCTTCAGCCTATTCAGACTAACAGTCTATTCCATTGTAAATCAGTCTATTACCAGTCTATTCCATGTGTCAAAAATTCAAATAACTTTATATGACTATTACATGTAGCATTTTATTACAACAATAACGATAGTAAATCACTAGAGCGTTATTATTCCTCACACATGGCAGATTGGAATTTTAAGAGAACATTTACAATGGAGACAGATATGAACTATGGTGGCAGTAATGTTATATCCTTACAGGCCGAGAAGGAAGCACTTCAGAAGGTGTACGACATACCTACTGTAATAACTTTCAGGTATCAGCATTTTTTTAATTAAAGGTCTGTATTAAAAAGTCATTTTTATTCTACAGTAAACTAAGGCAGTGCCCCGTGTCAAGTCAGATTTCTACTCCTTTCTGTCATTACTCACCCGAAATACAAGTGCTACAGTAATTCCAGCACAACAAAACCCCATAAAACTAAATCCACCAATCATAAGAGGCCGTCTTCCCAATTTCTCCACTGTAAAGCACTGAAAAGACAGAAAAACCATGTACAAGTTAGTGTTTAAATAACAGTAATTCTCAAGTATTTATTATTTGGGAAATATAATTAAACATTTAGTTTAATTAGAGCCTAAAAAGGGGTGAAATCTTAATCCTTCCAGAACTTCTCAGCTGCTGTATGCTCTACAGGAAGTTCTTTTCTTTTTGGATTTCTTTTCTGTCTGAACACAGTTCTCACTGCTGACCCCACTTTCCCTATCAGGAACTGTCCAGAGCAGGAGAGGTTTGCTATGGGGATTTGCTCCTGCTCTGGACAGTTCCTGACATGGACAGAGGTGTCAGCAGAGAGCACCATGGTCAGACGGAAAAGAATTTCAAAAAGAAAAGAAACTTCCTGTGTAGTACACAGCATCTGATAAGTACTGGGAAGATTAAGATTCTTAAATAGAAGTAATTTACAAATCTGTTTAACTTTCTGGCACCAGTTGATTTTCAAAGAATTGTTTTCCACCGGAGAACCCCTTTAAAAGCATATTCGCTTGAGAAAGAGCTCTACACCAGAAGAAAGAAAACAGCCTTTTTACTGCCACATATAGGTGGCTTGCCCTATTTACAACCCTTTAAAAAGGGCCTTAAAAGAAAATCCAGGTTAATCAGTCAAACCTATCTATAGCGTACACTAGATGTGTGTGGCACTAAGGTAATTGTTTTCCTCCTTCTGAAATTTCGTGGGTAGTGTGTCTCTGAGGTTGCTGCCAAACCTGTGTATGATGTCTTATAAGCCATGCAATGCTTTATGGGTGGGGGGGGGGGGGGGGGAGAAGCTTTTTCCACTATAAACAGTGAGGAGCAACCCCCCCCCCCTTTTTTTTAATAATTTTTTATTTTATTTATTGATTTATTTATTTATTTTTTAAGAAGATAGCTACATTACATACTTCCCTCCAGAACAAAGCTACTTCGCATTTTACACCATAGCAATCCTTGGTTAGTAGAGAAACGTAACAAAGTCCTGCTTACTCACCACGGGGTAGCCACAGCATGGAACAGAGTAGGACAGCACCGGAACACTCCAGCAGAAGACAAAGAAACAAAACCCAGCTTGGCAGATGCACAGAAATGTATTCTACGACTAAGAGTGCACATGTGCTTGAAACGCGTCACTTCTGCCCACCCGTATCTGTTTGTGTGTTGCTATGTGTGAATAAACCCTAAATTTCTATGCATCTGCAGAGATGGATTTTAGCTCTTTGTCTTCTACTATAGCAATCCTTGGGTCCAGATGTTATAGGGGTTGTCCCCTTTTCATGTGCACTTTAAAGGGGTACTCCGGTGAAAACTTTTTTTCTTTTAAAATCAACTGGTGGCAGAAAGTTAAACATATTTGTAAATTGCTTCTATTAAAAAAATCTTAATCCTTCCTGTACTTATTAGCTGCTGAATGCTACAGAGGAAATTCTTTTATTTTTGGAATGCTCTCTGATGACATCACGAGCACAGTTCTCTCTGCTGACGTTATTATAATAATAATAGTGCTTTATTTATTGTTGTCCTTAGTGGGATTTGAACCCAAGTCCCCAGCACTGCAAGGCAGCAGTGCTAACCACTGAGCCCCCATGCTGCCCTTAGCATACATCTGCTATGCATGGTTGCTAAAATGGACAGAGATGTCAGCAGAGAGCACTGTGCTCGTGAGGTCATCAGTGTTCCAAGAAGAAAGGAATTTCTTCTGTAGTATTCAGCAGCTAATAAGTACTGGAAGGCTTAAGATTTTTTTTAATAGAAGTAATTTACAAATATGTTTAACTTTCTGCCACAAGTTCATTTAAAAGAAAAAAGGTTTTCACCGGAGTACCCCTTTAAAGACACATGGATGTCATAACACCAAAACATTTGCTTGTTTCGGTGAAGCTAGGACCGCTGGTAAATGCATTTCCAAGCAAAATCCGCAGAAACATTGAACAGGTTCAATGTTTTTGCAGACCCTGAAATCAGGATTTCCGTGGCGTGTGCACAATGCAGCAGAATCCACTGCAGCAGAATATCCAAAAGGAATGTGTCTACAGAATTCCGTAGTGTGAACTTAGCCTAAGAATAAAACAAAAAATGGGTGGCTACACACTAAACAATTATACTAAGTTCAGACTGAGGTACTGAGTTGCACTATACCCAATGTGCCGAAAAGAAAGTAAAAGCAATAACGGAAATCAGACCTCAAGAAATGAACTGATATAATGGTGTTTAATTCATTGAAAATGTAACTAGAGAAATACGACGTAGCTGGTTTCATATAAAATAGAATAATTTATTGTTTAGATATATAAACTGGTAACTGGGCAGGGCCCTTGCTCCAGATCAAGTAAAAAAAAAAAAGTTGATGAAAAAAATGTATAATATAATGATAGGATTAAGAAAACAAATATTGGTTTAAATTAAAACAAATTAAGTACATAGGAATGCGAATATGCCACCTCAATGAATTGTCTCTGGATGTTATGCTGTTATGTTATGTTATTAACATGGGTTATGTTGGAACCAATATACAGCGATAACCAGGATGACTGGATGCCAGTCGCATAAAACTTTGTTGAATAACAGTTTGATTTATATAGGTTGTTTCTATGCAAGATTAAATAATCGCTTGATAACCAGATAGCAGCGTAGCAGTATAGTAGCGATATAGTCTGTCCCGCTGGATGAACTACACAGGATGGCACGGGCTGCGCCCGGCCTGCAGATCCAAATATACCTGTATGAAAAGATGAAGATCGCAGTTTGGTGGTGTGTGACATCGGGATGTGCTGACTCCGCTATGCGAGGGATTGTCGACTGTTTCCACTGTGATAAGGCACGGATCTGCGTCCGGCTCACTGCTGCGATGTCCGGGCAGCAGGAGTCATAGGTACAGCCTTTGTGCAGCAGTCGAGAGGTTGTAAAGCATGTTTCACACTTGGCAGTGGTCTCCTATTGAAGGGACTGCAGCGCTTGCAAGGAAGTATGTATGTTGATAAGTAGTGGCAATAAGGTGACCGTACTCAACCATATGGTGTACTGATAAGGCCAGACACGTTTCGGGGGGAGTCCCCCTTTATCAATGGCTAGATATAAGTAGACCATTCCTTTATCTAGCGATTGATATTCTAAATTGATATTGGAGAGCATAAAAAAAAGTATTAAAAAAAAAACCTCACATAAAGAATCTTTTTTAGAGCTGCATTAGCTTCAACTTTCCTTCTCCCCGCTGGAAAACGAGAGGCAGGAAAAACAAAAAAAAATTAAAAAAATAAAAAAGCTTTGAGCAAAACCAGCAAAAAAATATTGACAGCAGAACAAATGCTTGTAATTTTATAACCAATCTCCTAGTGTCCATCGGGTGCCATTTCTGTCTCCACTCAGGACCAATCAGACTTCCAGAGCTATGAGTCTGCCTGAGTGAATGTGAGCTGGTTACTGTAAAGCCATTCCTTCTGCACCTCTTCAAACACTTTTATTACTGCTCACTACTAGATGGCAAAGGCGAGGACCATTTAGCGGGTCAGAGTAACGCTGAATAAAGAGGGGGATTTGAGAAAGATAGAAAGGGGTAAATAAGCAGAAAGCTTTGGGGAGGGGGGATTCTGGATTTCGCTTCTACGCTGAGATGCATTTATTAAAGGAAGGCCGTGCTGTGAGATTTTGCTCCTGGGAGCTGATGGCTCACATTAGTCTCTTTAATTGTCAAAAATCTAATTTAGTGTTATGTAGCGCAGGCCAGCCCTGGGTTAAAAATATGGAACGCGCGCTCAGTAATAAATTTGGTCTCCGCTGAGGTAACTCTCAGATAAGGAGACTATAAATGGTTTGGAACAAGAGGCTGATGGGGGGAGGTCAAGGACAGGATCAAAAGGGGACAAGACAGAGACATGAAAGTAATCAGGTTGTAAGGTGGCGATTTTTCTTTGTGTTTATAGGGAAGGATAATCGCCAACACCCTTCTCCGTGCTTCGTTTCCTCAGTCGCGCTTGGTTTTATTTCAGCACATCACTTTTAAAGAAGATTTCCGGGAATGTTTTTATTTTTTGCTCATATACTGCAGCATAGGCTATTATTAGAAAATAATACACAGGTTTTTGTGTATGCCTTGTGCTTAACTGTTTTAGCAGATGTGGCAAGCATGGGATTTTTTTCTTTTAGACATAGTGGCCAAGATTTATTAAATTGTAGGCAGCATTAGGAAACATTTTTAGTGATTAAAATAAAATCATTTTCAATAATTCCTCTGGCCTTGTAGATGAGGGGTTAGAGTCTCATCAGTAAAGGTCAGCTGACAGGCACCTGGTGCGGAGTTCATAACTGGGTTGGGGTTAGTTCACATTATGTGCAAAATATACACTCACAATACTGGTGTCTTCTTCTGTGATAGAGAATGATCTAAAAGGAAAGCAGAAGGCGCTCCATGTGCGGGATCAGCAGGTCAGGCCCATAGGGAAAGGGAAACGATCTATCCCACGCCGCTTACCAGAGTTGGTTGTGTGCACACACACACCACAATGGGAAGCGCCTGTAGATGCTTGTGTCCTCATCCGCAGCCCTCCTAAGAGGCAGTAGATAAGCAATTTGACCGTGTAGTAGGAGATGTCAGCGCTGGATGAAGGAACCAGGAGGAGTGCAGCATAAAATCAAGTTGGGTTTATTAGATACAACGCGTTTTGCTGCGCATGCGCAGCGAAACGCGTTGCATCTAATAAACCCAACTTGATTTTATGCTGCACTCCTCCTGGTTCCTTCATCCAGCGCCGACATCTACTACACGGTCAAATTGCTTATCTGTGATAGAGAGGCATTTGGGCCTACCTTAGATACAGGTGCCCTGGTGCGACCATTTCCTTTCTTTTGTTGTACCCCTGCACAATATATTAGAGTTTCCCCCCCCCCCCCCAAGATTAAAAGTTATTATCTATCCATGGTATAAGGGATATCTAGCTAACCAATGAGGGTCCAAATGCTGGGACACACACATATCAAGAGAATGTAGGTCACATATCTCTCCCAAAGAAATAGAGCTGCAGTGAGATATTCTCTACCAACACTCCTTTCCTAGGGGACTTCTGAATATAGACAAGTTCAGTGCACAGCAAAGTTTAGAAGTCTAGGACAGTGAATGGAGTGGTGGCAGAGCAGGTGCACTTTTGTTCCATCTCCCTGCGGAACATTTGACCTCCGTTCTCCATTGGAGCAGTTTGAACCTCACTGATCAGATTGTTTTCATTTATCCTTTAATCGCAGAAACCTTCAACCCCTTCAAGACCCAGGGTTTTTCCGTTTTTGCACTTTTGTTTTTTCCTCCTTGCCTTTAAAAAATCATAACTCAATTTTTCACCTAAAAGTCCATATGACTGCATATTTTTCGCACCACCAATTCAAATTTGTAATGACATCAGTCATTTTACATAAAAATCTATGGCAAAACGAGAAAAAAAATCATTGTGCAACAAAATTGAAGAAAAAACACCATTTTGTAACTTTTGGGGGCTTCCGTTTCTATGCAGTACATTATTTTGGTAAAAATGACACCTTCTCTTTATTCTGTAGGTCCATATGATTAAAATGATACCCTACTTATATAGGTTTGATTTTGTCGTACTTCTTCAAAAAAATCATAACTACATGCAGGAAAATTTATATGTTTAAAATTGTCATCTTCTGACCCCTATAACTTATTTTTCCGTGTACGGGGCAGTATGAGGGCTCATTTTTTGCGCCATGATCTGAAGTTTTTAGCGGTACCATTTTTGTATTAATTGGACTTTTTGATCGCTTTTTATTCGTTTATTTCAGGATATAAAAAGTGACGAAAAAAGCGCTATTTTGGACTCTCGAATTTTTTTGCGTGTACGCCATTGACCATGCTGATTAACGATCTATTTTTATAATTCGGACATTTCCGCACGTGGCGATACCACGTTTATTTTTATTTACACAGGGTTTTTTATTTTATTTTTCTATTTTTTTTTTTTTTTTTTTTTTTTTTTTTTTTTTTTTTTAGGAAAACGGTTAAATGATCTCTATTAACCTTTTTTTCGCAATGTTATAGCCCCCATAGGGGTCTATAACATGCAGTACATTGATCTCTCATACTGTTCAATGCTATGAGATCATTGATCAATGTTTCTGCCGCTTGACTTCTCATGCCTGGATCTCAGGCACTGAGCAGTCATCCGGCGATCAGACACGAAGGAGGAAGGTAAGGCACCCTCCTCGTGTCCTTCAGCGGTCTGGGATGCCACGATTTCGCTGTGACGGTCCCGAACAGCCCATTGAGCTAACCGGCACTTATTAGCTTTCACTTTAGATGCCGCAATCAAGTTTGAACGCCGTGTCTAAAGGATTAATAGCGAGCGGCACAGCGATCAGTGCCTTGCACTGTAAGCCACGGCTCTTGGCCGTTGCTAGGTGCCGGGCCCGACCCGCTATGACTTGCCATGCCCCCCCCCCCCCCCCCGAGATCTCCCTGCTGCACCCGGCCGCGCCTTGCCCGTGACGTCAGGGCCATGCCCCCTCAATGCAAGTCTATGGGAGAGGGCATGACTTTCATTGAGGGGGCATGGCTGTGATGTCACAAGCGGGGCGTGACCATTCCTCCGCCCCACAACGCCAGTCATCCAGCATGGAGGTGCCGCAGCAGAGAAGGCTGGGATCCCCAGCAGTGGGACACCTGCGATCAGGCATCTTCTCCCCTATCCTTTGGATAGGGGATAGGATGTCTAGGGGTGGAGTACCCCTTTAAGGGTATATATACAATTTATGCAATTTAAAAAGTTTAGAAGGGTGTGGGAAGAAAATGTAAGACAAGAACCAACAAATGGTAAAGACTGACCGTCTAGGACCTAGGAAGAGTCCTTTATTGAAAAGCCAGCACAGTGTGCACTGTTGTCAGAGGAGGAGTGGAATGAGTCTACAAGGGCATTTGGAGAATAGCCAAGACTAGGGGTGACTCCGTTCGTCCATATAAGTGAATGGGGTCAACTGCTCCCGTTAACAGTATACGTCTGCATCCCGTTTTCGGCAGGAAAGAATGTAGTGTGTGTTTGTACCCTTATATGTAACACCTAACTTTATTATTTCCAACCACAGAGTGCACAAGCCAAAACTTTGATGCTGGACCATTTACTTCTAGTCATCCGCTAGAGTTCTATCTGTCAATGTTTACGTTTTAACACATTTGCAACAACTTTGCTGCATTTTGACTACTGGCTATCCTATTCATACAATGTAGCATATAATGTAATCTTTGGTTGCCATTTTGCTTTCCTAGATTCAAATTGCTAACATATTCAGTTATGTATTAAAGGGGTACTCCGCTTCCCTGTGTCGGAAGCTCCGCTCCCCAGCGTCCGGAAGTTTATTGTTCTGAATGCTGTGTGTGGGCTTCCATGTTCAGAGCTGCCCCTCGTGACGTCACGCCCGCCCCCTTAGTGACGTCACGTCCGCCCCCTCAACGAAAGTCTATGGGAAGGTGGTGTGACGGCCATCGCGCCCCCTTCCCATAGACTTTCGCTGAGGGGCGGGCGTGACGTCACGAAGGGGGCGGGTGTGATGTCACGAGGGGCGGCCCTCTACACGGAAGCCCGCACACAGCGTTCGGAACAATAAACTTCCGGGCGCTGGGTAGCGGAGCTTCTGACACAGGGCAGCAGAGTACCCCTTTAAGGGCAAACATGTGGTGGATTCTTCCACCACTGATTTTGCTGTAAATTCACAGCAAAATCTACATGACTGCTTTACATGGATTTCACTCATTCTACTTTGAAAGGGGCTACAATCTTCGGTGAATATCCACAACAAAAAAGAACATGCGGCAACTTGTAAAATCTGCACTGTATGTCAATTTGCATGTGGATTTACCTTAATACACTCTTCTTCAGTATGTGACATGACAAAAGCTCCAGGAAGAACAACATGTAAAAACTTTACTAATCAAAGCCAAATCAATTACTTAAATAGTGCCGACCAAAAGTTTTAGGCAGGGGTGAAAAAAAGCTAGCCTACATCTAGGTTATATCTGTAGTTAGTTATTTAAAATGTGTGTAACAACCTCCTTTACAAAAACGATGTGCAATTGTACCTAAAAGATCTGGTGCAGTTTTAATGGCAAAGAGTGGTCATACCAAAAATATATTTCATTTAGCTTTATCTTCTGTTCATTTACTTTGTATATGGCTAATTGATCAAATAAACACCTCTATTTTACTTTGTGCAAAAGTTTTAGGCAAGTATTGAAAAAAAAATGCTTCAAAATACTGTATATTAAAATGTTAATATAAGGTTAAGATTTTTTTTTTTATATGGCTGCAGATCATAATTCTCATTTACCTCTTATGTATTCAGTTCCTTTAATAAGTGATTTTTGAAGAACTATAAATAGAATTTTAAGTAAAAGTTAACACCTACCCCAATCAAACCTGCAATTATCTCAATTGCACCTGTGCCCACAGTTGTGTACGGTATCTCTGCCAAGGGGACGCCGGCATCCTCAAATATTGAGTTAGTATAGAACCAAATCTGCAAACAAACAAAAAATTGCATTAAGTAAAGGGGGTTACCAACTTGAGCATTTCAGCCACCTTCTGTGGTGGACTGGGGTTAGAATGGGCACTTTGACTGTCAGTAAATACACTGGGCCACAAACAGCAAGCTGGGATGCACTTTGTGTTTTGACCTTTCCATTGTAGCCAGTATCTTTTTTGGCAATTTGTGCCACAGAAGCTCTTCTGTGGGTTAGGATTGAGCTGGCTAGGCTTGGCTTCCTATCTGAATCTTGGGTGTCCATGACCTCATTGCCAATTCACCGGACGTCCATCCTTGGAACCAACCACTGAAAACCAGTAACACCCCACAAGATATGCCATTTTGATGATGCTGAAGGTGCTCATGGTGGGCTTTTAATAGTCACAGTGTATGATCATAATATTAGAGGTACCATCATGTAATTTAAGAAAATGTTTCTTGGCTTAGGAATGCTATAGCACATATGTTTATTTATTTATTTTCCTTTGTAAAGGTTACACCATACAAAGCAAAATAAAAAACAGCAGTAGAACACTGACCTAGTAGGCTAGTACTATTAATTGCATGGACCAAGTATTGGGTGGACATTTAGCAACTCCATGTCAACAATGATAATTTTGTAGGTAAATGTATAACTAATATTTAATCTATAGGAGACTTACTGCATCAATTCCAGACAGCTGCATTCCCATATTTATTACAATAACAGATAGAATCTGCCAGAACAATGTGCGGTCCAGTAAGAGCTGACACACAGAAACGGTCTTTACAGACAATAGAGAATTCTGCTCTTCCTGCATTTCCTCAATGACATCTTGGACATCAAACTCTCCACGGAAACAACGAAGAGCTGAAAAAAAAGACAAAAATAATTGGTTTTAAGTGAACACTCTTATTCCCAGGACAATAAATACATCTTCAAAAAGATTTGCAGACAATTCCAAACTCTCACTTCTCCCACTTTGTAGCTCACTGTCCGGACCCTTCACCTTGTTCCTAATATTCCTTAAAATAAACCCACTAACTACTTTTTTTTTTTTACTGGAATGGCTTGGCTTGAGTTTTATACCATAGCATTTCCATTGCATTTATGCTTAATGAAAGTATACTACTAAATTGACCACATACTGGTATTACTATGTAATTTGTAATACGAATATCTGAATTTTACTAGACAACAACTAGCTATGTTACAATTGGTCTCAGTGCTCATGTCTTAAAGCAATTCTGTGGAATTGTTCTTTGATAACAATAAGAAGCTTCTAGGGAATCTTAAAGCTGGCCAACTGGCAGCATGATTATGTAGTTTTAGTGACCTGTACTACAGCTTCTTCACTTCAGTGCAGGTCTTCCCTGGGTACAGGGTGTTACAACAGAGGGCTAAGCAGGGGTGTAACTATAGGAGGAGCAAAGGATTTAACAATCTCTCTGCAACATAAAAGAAATTTAGTTTTATACATGACACATGCTAGTTATAAGGCCTTGCTAGAAATTTTCGTTTAGGGCTCAGGATATTCAAATTTGCTCTTTGGAACAAAATAACCAGTACCATTGGCGCTGTTTTTTACAAGTCATTGGTATACCTATTCACACAGGAGTCTCAGGATAGGAGAACTTTGAAAAATGTGAATAGATTTTAATCACATTATATTTATGTATGCAAGTAGCAGCTATGTTCCTCAAGTAGCTGCTTCAATAAGCTTGATCCTATGGGTAGGCATATCTGAGAAAAATAATCTGGTTCTATATCTACAACCTTATTAACCACAATAAAAAATTGTCTGTTTACCATCTGTACCAAAAATAAAAACTGGCATTCCTACCAGCGGTGAAGCTAAAAGCACCTGGGGCCCTGACAGATGGTAGACTTTATAGCTGTGAATTCTTACGGGAGTGCTATATAGCGATATCATGGCACAGTGCTCCCAATTTAGAATCTGCAAAATAGCCCAATCTGGAGCTTCCATGATTGCAAAGAGGAAAAGAATAAAGCTGACTAACACATGGAGCTCATAGTGAGACCCTCAGAATACTGGAGAAGTTGTCAACAGACTCACCAATGAGGTTCTTTAAATTATGTCACTTCCATGTTAGTCGTTGCCCTACAAAACTTTTTAAAATTATGTCATTGCTTAATTCCGCCTTTGACCCATTACGGATACAGCTAATTTTAGTGTTTTTAACCTTCCAAGAACTATACACAATTAAAAGTATGTTTATTTATTGGCAGGCGAACGACAAAAACAAACAAACAAAAAACAAACACTCATTTGGCTATGAATTGTTTTTCTTAATATACAATATTTCATGTACCATACAATGTATTGAGAAGCTTAAAAAAATATTGTAGGGTAGAATGGAAAAAGAAAAATGTTGCAGTAAAATGTGTCTTTACTTTTCTTTACTTTTTGTGTTTTATTTTCGTGGGGCTTAGCATGCAGTAAAAATTATATTTTAACTTTATTTTTCAGGTCAATTTGAATACAAGGATATCAAATGTATAAAGTTTTTGTTTTTAATACTACTTTTTACATGATAAATGAGAAAAAGGGAACTGTGTTAACCTTTAACTTTTTTTTCTTAACATCTAAAACAAAAAATTGCCCAATCTAAAGCAAAAACTGCCCACTAGAGCACTGGACAATGCAACTGGTTTATTACTCATACAATACAGTGTAATCCTTAAGTATTATTGCCTGATCACATTCCCTTATTATGCTCTACTTCTGGCAGGGCCTAATGGAACAATGAACATGGCAGACCTTATGACCATGTAATGGCACGCACAAGCTCCATTTCTCTGTCTCACCCCTCAAATCCCATTAATAATCACGGCATCTTGGGGAGGGGGTTGTAAATTGCCCGGATTAGAGTTATTACTGATCCCAGCCACTGCAGTCAGGTGTCAGCAGTATAAACACAGCTGTACTGGCATCTGCTGCATGTAGAGCTGGGTCAACGCTGGAGCCATATTACTCTCTAGCATATCCGCCATACAAATAATTTAGGTATTTTAGTGATAGATTTTACAATGGCTTTACTTCTCACAAACAATACTACAACTGTTTAGAGACTGTATATATGATATTGTATCTTAGCCCAGTGACTTAAATGGCACTAACCCGAAATGCCAACAGTTTTTGAAGAATGCATTCATGTTTTTATTATCTTGCATAACCCCTTTAAGGAAGCGATACATGGGCGCATTCTGAAGGCTGACAAGATAGGTCCTTTCTTGGATCCTTCTCTTCAAGTGTTTCCCCATATAAAGCTTGATCAGGATATCTAGATATAATATCAGGCCACATAACTCAAGCCTTGGTTCTGTTTTGCTCCAATGTTGCCTTTATCTCAGTTGCAGTCATTTCTTAACAGCTCAAAATGATAAATACTGTTCTATATCACTCAGTGGCCAGAATATTACACTGAGCATTACAAATTATAAAAAGCAGGAAAAAAAAGTGAAAGTTTCTGCAATTATAGCACGCACTGAAAAATAAACAGAGACAAATTGAATTTCGAGAAAGACCAGCAAACCATTAGCGGTGGAAATAGGAGAGCACAAAACCCCTCCCCTTTCTTTGTCTCGTACTTTGTGACTGGTGATTGTGAGTCATTTTAATAGCCAACAGTGTTGTCTCAATAGCAAATGATCATTGCTTTGTGTGTGCTGGGCAATTCAACAAACAGACAGAAAGAAGAGTGAGAGTGAAGAGATTCACAGGTATCTTCTTTAACCTGGGGGAAGCAATGAACGTGACAGACAAGACTACAAGTGGTATCATCCATTCATCTTCCTAAGAGCAGGAAATAGGCATCAGCAATTCTACAACAATGGAAGTTCTGTCAAAAGGACAAGACGTCCAATGTCTAGGAGAAATTTGAAGAGACAATATTGCATGTTCAGGATGAAATTTAGGAGTCACCTATACTATGTGTAATTTGGGCCCATATTCTAATAAACCAGACAAAATAGCAGTCAATTCTATATTACATATACCCCTCCCTCATGTAGGACATGGAACCTTACTTGATCATTGGCGACGGTAATCAAAGAAAGCGGATGATCAAAAAGATACTGCTGTTGGATGTCTGCCTGTCCAGTAAACCTTTCAAAGGCAATTAACCTTCTTCGCATCTTATCTACAGTGATCTTTGTACATGTCACACCGTATGCCCAGAATCTTCCATAGACGTCAATAAGTTGTTTTAAAGCTTATGTTTTTTTTTCGTTTAGTTTTTTTTAAATGTTTGAAATATTTTCCCACCGAGTCTCAAAATAGGCTGAAACTTCCTATTCTCAAGAGATCACTTCTCAGCAGTCTTTTTGTAACCATTACAAGCAGGGGTTACAGGGAATGGTAACATTGGAAGGCTAGAGGCAGAAAAATCAAGATTCACTGTTGACAATTCACTGTTGACAATTGGTGATTGTCACAGGTCACCTTCAAGGAGACCATCCTTCAGGCCAAAAAGCTTGCCCACAACACTCTTCAATAGAAGTCAATGAGTCCTTTCCTGACTGAAGTTTCTTACATACAAGTGTTTACAATAAATTGATTTTATATTATTGAGAAAAAAAATTTAAATATACAAATCTAAAAGAAAGTGATCAATTTCATTTAAATATGGCCTGTGGCAACCCATTTTTCTTTTTCTTTTACTGTCATTAGATAGCTTAGGGTGCCCTGATAAAACACCATTTTACAGTTTCTTGATAGTTTGTCAGTCAGATTGATGTTATACAGTCAGGTGGTGTTAAATGGGTATTCCAGGATTTTTTTTATTTGACTATGCTACAGGGGCTGCAAAGTTAGTGTAGTTCATAATATAGTGTCTGTACCTGTGTGTGACGGTTTTCTCACAATTCTTCTGTGATTTTCACCCCACTATTTATTTTTAACAGCATACAAAATGACTGTTGTCTTGGATTTTTCCCAGCTTGCAATGCGGCCGAGACCTGACTCACTAGTCAGCTGATGACAGGGAGCCTGTCTGCTTCAATAGGCAGAGGGATCAATCTGCAACTAATGCAACAGCTGTAGACACCCTGATTGAAAACCACAGGTCTTTTGCTTCAATGGGTGGGGTGGCTGATGTGTGAGAGGGAGAAAAATAGCATTGTGGGATTTGTAGTCAAAAAACATAAGTCAAACAGGAAATACAAGTTCACACAAAGCTATCCGCAGTGTTAGGTAATCTCATGACATAGCCATTTAGCCCCAAGACAAGCGCAGATCCTTCCTAAGCATGTCCATTACTGCCTGCCAGGTACGTACTAAAATCACTTTATGCTGGATAACCCCTTTGATGTTTTACATTGAGGGGCATGTATGCCTAATACACACCCCCTGACTGTATAATCCCACCCATCACTCCCATTATTAAAATTAAGTTCCCACCCATCTGACCGATTCCCTAAATTGTTAGATAAACTATAAACCCTTGTATCTTAGGACTAGATGGGTGTATCAAGAATCTGTAAAAAATGTGTTTGTGATCCGGACAGCTTAAGCTATTTATTGATAATTCTATGTCATTTGTGTTAGCCACAGGGCCTCTTAAGGAGGAATTATGAATCCTAGCTCAGTTAGTGTTATTGTAGAATTTCAGAACAACAACATTTTATTCCATTATTTAACTGAAGATTAAAGATTTGAAAATTCAAGTTTTCTGGTCATTTCTTTTGTTATAACATCTTGTCACTCACCAGCAATAGTAGCGTGAATATTGCTCTTGTCAATAAGTAAGTAGCGAGGACTTTCTGGAAAAAATGGTAACATGGAGACCTGAATAAATGTGGGCACCACAACCAAAGCGAGAAACAGAGGCCAGGTCTCATCCTGATAAAAAAAAAAATACAATAAGAATGGTGTAAAAGTGTTAACTTCTTTATGTATATAATAATGCTAGCCCCCAGAAGCACAATCATAATCTGAAACATTAATAAATAAAATTAAAAAAAATTAAAAATAAAAAAACAACTCTAAAAAGTGCTTTCCATGCAATTTTTTGACACATGACTTTGATTGATTAAAATTGTAGAGTTTGCCCCCAACCATGCAAAGCCCCTCCTCACCATAATGGTCCTAATACACACAGTACTGACCTGACCCAGTAGCTCCGGAAGGCCAAGTACCTGTGCGCTAAATACTCCAAGGCAAATGAAAATACTTGGCATCAAGCCTAAGCAGCCACGTAAATTCTTCGGAGAAATTTCTCCCAAATACATGGGAACCACACTGAGGGAGATACCTAAAGAAAAATCCACATACTGATTAAGATGACTAGACCATTGTGCAGTGGGACAAAAATATACAAACAGTTAAACATATTTTAGAGCAGGATAAAATTTTACTATATATTAATACAAATGTAAAAATTTATTATGTTAGGCCTGTTACCATGTTTGTAAGAGTATTCAACCCTTTTTCGTTTGCTTTTGTATTGAAAATGTTTTGGGTTTTCATTACAATAAGCAGACAGACTAGACTATCCATATGAATGAGTCCAAATGAATATACACTATATGGACAATATGTTGGGTCCACCTTTTCACATGGACGTTCTGTGTCAAATTCTACTTTGAATTCCATGCCGAATTTTAGGTGCATTGCATTTTGTTTTAGATTCAATAGGGATTTTGCCTGGTCATGCAGACTGTGGACTTTCTGCCATCGGAAAGCAAAACTCACAGCGCAATGGCAAACACCAAAAGTGTAAAAAATGTTGCATGTACCAATGCAGTCACCTTTACAGACAAAGAAGGAGTTGTTCTAAAGAACTCAATGAATTCTAGCATAGCACTGTATATAGTGGCTACCTCTGCAACAAGTCAGTTAGTGAATCACTCAGTGGAGGCTACGTGAAGTCACAGAATGGGGTCACTGAGTTATAAGGTGCAGAGTGCATAAAAGTCATCAACGCTCTGTTGATTCAATAAATGCAAAGGACTAAACCCTATCTGGCATTAGAAATTAGTGCAAAAACATAGTGCAAGCATAATGCCAAGCATCTGATGAAGTGGTGTACAGCACGTCACCTCTGGACTCCGGACCAGTGGATACACATTCTGTAGAGTGATGGATCATAGTTGTCCATACTGATGGGGGGGGGGGATAATGCTATGAGGGCGTTTTTTTTTTTTTTGTTTGTTTGTTTGTTGGTTTTTTAAAAGGTTTGCATAGGTCCCTTTATTCAAGTGAAGGGAAATCTTAGTGTTATAGCAAACCAAGACATTTTGGACAATATATGTCATGAAGAGTGATAAATCTGACACTGCTGCTCGTTCACTTTTTACACTCAGCAGGTCGACAGTTAATCACAACCTGGTGCTTAGCACACTAAAACAGTCTATAGACTTAAAACATAATCACAAATACATAAAGAATGTGTGGCACCCAACATTATAATATTAAATAATTTCATTGAATAAAACTCAACATGTTGTGGGTAATTTACAAGGGCGTAGACTAGGGTCGGAAAAAGGGTAATCCTGCACAAAAGACCGTCGCCTCACTACACCCTTGTTTGTCTTTGCCTGTAAATGTAAGCAGGACTCACAGGCTTCCTCTGTGTGGGCCAGGTGAGGCAGGAAACACAGACTTTACCTATGTGTCTGAGGGAAAGCATAATTTAAAAAGCATTTAAACAGCATTTTATACGTGTATACAAAGCGTAAAAAGGAGAATCATTGTGGGGAAAAACGTATCCGGGCAGGATAGGGGGTAAGTTTTAGATTGTGGGGTCCGACCACTGGGGCCCCCAGCAATCTCCTGTATGGAGCCCGGCTCTCCCCCAGGGAGGGGCGTCCCGGCCCCTGCCTGAAGCAGTGGCCACTACACCCCCTCCATATACTATAGCCGAATGGCTCACCAATAAAGATATCTGGAGGGGGCATGGTGGCCCCTGCTTCATGCGGGGGTCGAGACGTGCCACTCCCAGGGAGAAGCTCCGCATAGGTGATCGCTGGGGGGAGGGGGGGCAGCGGTCGTACCCCCCCACAATCTAAAACTTATCCCCTTTCCTATTTAGGAATAAAAATAACATTATGGCCTAAAGCTCACTGCCCCCCTTTTATTATATATTGCCCTTAGACAATCCAAAAAAGCTGCTTTGTTTACAAATACATTGGGGGGGGGGATTTATCATCGGTTTAACGCAGTTTTTCTGGTGGTAAAAAATTTGCACAATAGAAAGTGGTGTACTGAAGTGAAAATTAAAATGTGCTGCGATCATTTAATACAATTTGGTGTACGTTCACATTAGCATCACAGACAAAAATTGTTCACCTACACCAACAATGATAAATTCCTCCATTTAATTTACTATTAAAGAGTATACAATATGATAAAAGTCATTTTAATGCCCCTTTCAATATGTTCAAGAGATATTTCTCTACATTTACCTGAGTGAATGCCTGTGATAAACCGTCCAATAATCACCATTTCCGGGGACTCTAAAATACGACTAAATCCCATCAAAGCACCAGCTATGAAAACCAGAGGGGAGCTTTTTATTAACGTTCCTTTTCTGCAAGATATATATGAGAAGTTTAGAGTAGTTGGAAAAAAAAAGGGTAGAAAAATTGCAGTTTACTATACTAAGCAAGAGTTAAAGGAGATATCCAGCCAAAAGTGGCAAAACTAAAAGTATAAAATATATATATGTTTCTCTCTTGCATCTTCCATTTACATTACATACACACGTGTGTGTAATATATATATTTGTAAATGGAAGATGCAAGAGAGAAACATAGGGGGGCACTTACGAGTCGGAGTCTCTTGGAAGGTGCAAACTTTAGTTTCTTTAATAGGTGCATAGAAAATCCATAACGCAGGATGCCAGGGTTCACAGCGTGGTGCAGTTAACAGCTGCTTTCGCGCCAGGAGTGGCGCTTCTTCAGTCTACTAGTAGTAGCTGTGATCCCTGGCGTCCTGCGTTATGGATTTTCTATGCACCTATTAAAGAAACTAAAGTTTGCACCTTCCAAGAGACTCCGACTCGTAAGTGCCCCCCCTATGTTTCTCTTGCATCTTCCATTTACATTGTTATGAAGACTGTTATGGGGGTCGAGCACACTGTGGAGGTTCGTAGGTGTGCGTTATTAATGGAAGCCGACAGCACTCCACAGGAGCAGTAACATACCTGAGAGTGCCGATCGCTGTGTCTTTGTTTGTCATATATTATTATATATACACATATTATATTATATATATATACATATATATATATATATATACACATACACATATATACACACACACACACACACACACACAAACACATATACATATATACATATACACATACACACGCACTTATCATGACTCCACAAGGCATATCAGCTGATTTGTTTCAAAATAGAACCTTCATAGCCCCCATAAAAAGCCTTTGGAGCGGAGCGAGGAAAAAAAAAAAAAAAAAAAAAAAAAAAAAAAAAAGAATTACACAAACCATGAAACCTCTGCTGCTTGTTTCCTGTGTGAGCTGCAGGGAGGGGCTGCCTTCTGAGAGATATTAGGTCACCTGATTAGAGATTCACTGCATATTAATGAGGGAGGTTTGTGTGTACTTCAGCCAATCAGGGACAATGCCACACACTAACACTGGGCTCTCTAAAGCTTAGGAGAATGTAGTGTGACATGTGGTAGACAGTAGTCATCATGTGTGATAAGATCTACTGGACTTCCTGTCTGAAGGAAAAGCTGATAGAAACAGGGTATGTGCTCAGCCAAAATTACACTTTACATTGCAAAGTTATATAACATGTGCAGCTATATAAAAAGTTCCTTTAACCGTAGTTCTGGGGTTGTTACATCAATAGGGAGAACTTTTTGTTAACTTGTGTGTATATTTTAGTTTAAAAGTATAGTATAAAAGGTATGTTTACACAGGGAAGATAGGCAGATTACTTTTTGCTGCAGATTTCCATGCAGAAAATCCACAGCATCTTACAGCGGCAGAAAAGTGTAGGAGGTTTGTAGAAATCTTGCGTGAAAAATACACACTGAATAACTTGACCCGCTGTGTGGATTTTCCATCTGCAGTTTGTTGAAAACATTGTGGATTTATTACCAATTTTTCCCATTGACTTTAAAAGGGAAAAATCAAAATCCACAAATTCACAGTTATTGCTAATTTGCTACAGAAATGCTGCGGATTCCCAGCAAAATGCACAACTGCAAATTTCTAATACATCATTTACATTCAAATCACAACCTCTTTACAATCCACAAGAAATTTGCACCAAAATGCACAATCTTGTAAAGAATTTCTGCTACACATATGCTGTGGATTTTCTGCCACAGAAAATATGCCACATATCCATCCTGTTTGCACATTTGATGCTTAGAATGTATATGGAGATTTTTACAGCAATATTAAATAAAAAATGTTAAAATTTATGGTGATAAAGAAAAACACATAGGAGTTATACAAGTTAACATCAGACAGGTGTATTGTACTTTTATTTCCATATTTTGGATGTAACAGCTAGACCTAGACCACCACATTTAACCTAAACTCATCCAGAATGAAAGGGAAAACAGAGCCGATTTAAAAAAAAATAAAAAAAGATACACAAAATAGCACCACCCCTGTCCTCCAGTGGTGTATGGTATTGCAGCTCAGTTCTATCGAACCAAAATCGAGCCAAGTTGTAATACCACACCCAAACCCGTGGACAGATGTGGTGCTGTTTAGGAAGGAAATTTGCTTTGTTTTTCTATTCATGCCTAACCCCTATTGTATTTGAAAAACAAGGTTGAGGTTTTCCAGAAATTACATCACACTTGTCCACAGGTCATGTGTCGCATCACAGCTCAACCAATTCCACTTTAATGGTGTTAACATGCAGTACCAAGCATAACCCATGGACAGATGTAGGGCGGTTTCTGGAAGAATGCTGCCCCATGTTTTTTTTTGTAATCCAACAACTATAGGTAAAGCAGCACGCAAACATCCTTAGAACCATCTCAAAAAGTTATTGTCAAGCGTACCTGTTTTAGGACAGTAAAATGTCTTTATGTATGTTACTCACTAGGTCATGAAGACACTTCACTTTTTTTTTTTTTATTTGTCGAGCTTCTGTATTTGGCTCACAAATCCCTCTGTTCTGCTGCTCACCGATTCTGACATCCACTGCTCAGGAAGGGGCATGCCAGGACAAACACTAAATCTGCCCTCACACACCATGTATTCACTTCCTCCCTAAATAAGTCGGCTGTGCTGTTCAGGGTCTCTTCATCCAATCACTGCAGGCTGTCTTATAGTAAAAAACAGCCAGAAATGTATCATTTTATAAAGCTTTATTAATAGAAGTCATCATATATTCAAACAAGTTTTATTAAAATAATTATTTCTACATTTATAGGAATAAATACATTTCATATAGTTATTAAAACATGTATCAAAATAGTGCCTCTCACTAAAAATTCCCACAGGCTGAGCAGTCTCTTGACTGTCAGTTAAATACATTCCAGCTGTTGTTCATTATAGCATGGGGCTCATAGTATAACAGCAATATGTAATGGTATACATTTTTATAGTAAAAAGGATGGGGTGCAATGGGGAGAAATTTATTTAGGTCACAGAGAGGCAGTGATTATATCACATTATATAGAAACTGATGCACAGAATGTTATATAAATTTATAGCCCCATGTGAAAACCTGCATAGCTTCGCCCCCTTTCTCCCACATTCATTGACGTTACACATGTTTTCCTAAATGGAAGTGAATGCATTCCAGATGTTTGAGTGTTTCTACATTTGTAGGGATACATTCATTTTTTTATAGTTTTTGAAACATATCAAACATTTCATAGAATAAAAGGTTTTCTTTTGTACATTTGTAAGGTTAAATACAATGTTACAGTAATAAAGAGCTGTAGCAGAGTGAAAGGCATAAACAATAGTTGTACGTAATTATATTAATTCTAGTCTAACAGCTAAATTCTTTCCCTGTGTATATGGTAGCTAAATATTTACATAGAAACTATTCTGCTAACATCTTTTCAGGTGATTTTTAATCACAGAATAGACTGTATATGTTAGAAGTAAGTATTTATATCTCCTAATATGGTGACCCATTAGCCATAAAATTAATAACACTGCCTAATATTGTGTCCCAGCAGCTATAATATTAATACCACGGCCTAAAATGATGTCCCATCAGCCATAATATTACAGGGGTTATAGGGTGATTTTAGTACATACCTGGCAGGCAGTAATGGACATGCTTAGGAAGGATCTGCTCTTGTCTTGGGGCTAAATGGCTATGTTGTGAGATTATCATAACACTGTGGCTAGCTTTTTGTTAACTGGTATTTCCTGTTTCCTTTTTTTTTTTTTTTACTACAAATCCCATAATTGCATTTTCCTCCCTACCACACATCAGCCACCCCACCCATTAAAACATAAATGAGCGGTAGACCTGTGGTTTGCAATCAGGGTGCCTACAGCTGTTGCATTAGATCCCTTTACACATTGAATCAGACAGGCTCCCTCTCATCAACTGACTAGTGAGTCAGGTCTCGGCCGCATTGTAAGCTGGGAAAAATCTGAGACAACAGTCATTTTGTATGCTGTTAAAAATTAATATTGGAGTGAAAATCACAGAAGAATTGTGAGAAAACCGTCACACACAGGTACAGACACTATATTATGAACTACACTAACTTTACAGCCCCAGTAGCATAGTCAAAAAAAATCCTGGAATACCCCTTTAATACCGCTGCCTAGTATTGTGTCTCTAGGTTTAACTCGCCTGCCTTTTGACTTATTTCAAACTGTTACAATGTTTCCCATTGGAGCATTCTGGGTTTTGTTTTTCTTTGTAAACCATGATATTCTCAAAGTTCACAACTTACAGTTAGTAATTTTACACCACTCTATAAGTTCTTTAGGTACTGTATACATGACAAAGATTTAGTAAGATATTACCCCCAATAATATACATTGCAACCAGGTATTGTTGCAAATGTAAGGAAAATAAAATATATCCAAACCATCTGTATAAACAAAGCATTTTCCAACAGGCAATCCCCCTATTTCTCACATTAGACACTCCTAAAAGTAACGTAGCTGTGTATGTCGGGGCTATATCAATGAACAGAGACGCCTCTATGTAAGGGGTCTTGAATTATTTTAGTGTGGGATCTAACACAGATCATTTCTAGTATCGTAGAGTCCATAATATTAATACCACCGCCTAATATTGTGTCTCTAGGTTGAACTCTATGGACTCTCGTCTTTTTTCAACTTTACAAAACTGTTACTATGTGTCCCTTTGGAGCATTCTGGGTTTCGTTTTTCTTTCTAAACCATGATATTCTCAAAGTTCACAACTTACAGTTACAGTTATGTTACACTGCTCAAAAAGTGCTTTAGGTACTGTATACATGACAAAGATTCAGGAAAATATTACCCTCAATAATATACAGCGCACCAGGTATTGTTCCAAATGTAAGTAAAAAAAAAAAAAATATTCAATCATACAAATATTACTAACATGTAAACTAAAAGAAAATACTATATTGATGATGTTCTACAATTATAATACATAAATAATTCCATTTATTATCAGTGACAGTAATAATAATAACAGGACATGTATGAACACAGTAAATACTAGAAGTATTTTAGGCTTCTGAGTCAAAGTATTTACATGAACAGGTCCCATTCATTTAGTATAAATCTTAAAGGGGTACTCCCCTGGAATTTTTTTTTTTTTTAAGTTAAACAGATTTGTAAATTACTTCTATTTAAAAATCTTAAAGGGGGTTATCCAGGAAAAAAACTTTTTTTTTTATAATATATATATATAATCTCAACTGGCTCCAGAAAGTTAAACAGATTTGTAAATTACTTCTACTAAAAAATCTTAATCCTTTCAGTACTTATGAGCTGCTGAAGTTGAGTTGTTCCTTTCTGTCTAAGTGCTCTCTGATGACACGTGTCTCGGGAACCGCCCAGTTTAGAAGCAAATCCCCATAGCAAACCATTTCTAAACTGGGCGTTTCCCAAGACAGGTGTCATCAGAGAGGATTTAGACAGAAAAGAACAACCTTAATCCTTTCAGTACTTATGAGCTTCTGAAGTTAAGATTTTTTAGTAGAAGTAATTTACAAATCTGTTTAACTTTCTGGAGACAGTTGATATATATATTAAAAAAAAAGTTTTTTTCCTGGAATACCCCTTTAATCCTTCTAGTGCTTCATCAGCTTCCATTTGCCCCACAGGAAGTTCTTTTCTTTTTGAATTTCCTTTCTGTCTGACCACAGTGCACTCTGCTGACATCTCTGTTTATTTTAGGAACTGTCCAGAGTAGGAGCAAATCCCCATAGCAAACCTCTCCTGCTCCAGACAGTTCCTAAAAATGGACAGAGGTATCAGCAGAGAGCATTGTGGTCAGACTGAAAAGGAAATTCACAAAGAAAATAACTTCCTGTGGAGCAAATAGAAGCTGATAAGTACTAGAAGGATTAGAATTTTTAAATAGAAGTAATTTACAAATCTGTTTAAACTTTCTGGCTCCAGCTGATTTAAAAAAAAATAAAAAAATAAAGTTTTCCAGGGGAGTACCTCTTTAATTTTATACAATAAAAGGGTTGCTAGAGAACGCCAGCAAGTAACAGACAAAATAAGTCTGAGGCATGGATCTAATCTCTAAGAATTATACAAGCTCACACTCTATAATTTAGTCACTACCAATGTAATTGCCTGGCAGTGCTGAAAATCATGGTATATTCTTAGGCTCCCGGTAACATGTAATGTTCTGATGAACAGGAAGGTTACACATCTTCAATGTAGCTATCTATTGTCAGGATTCGGCAGGCTGGTGGTGGATCCTGTGTGTCAGTGAGGGATTGGCGTGGACCGTACCGGAGGACCAGTTCTAAGTTGCTGCTGGTTTTCACCAGGTAGTGTCCACCGGTAGCGGCTCAACCTCACTGACTGCTGAGACAGGCGTGGTACAGGAGGACTAGACAGAGGCGAGGTCGGACGTAGCAGAAGGTCAGGGCAGGCGGCAAGGTTCGTAGTCAAGGGCAATGGCAGAAGGTCTGGAAACACTGGTAAAGGTACTCACAAAACGCTTTCACTAGGCACTAAGGCAACAAGATCCGGCCAGGACAGGAAGGGGAAGTGGGTTTAAATAGGAAAGACACAGATGCAGGTACTGATTGGGCCAGGCACCAATTAATGGTGCACTGGCCCTTTAAATCTCAGAGAGCCGGCGCGCCCTAGAGAGCGGGGCCGCGCACGCTGGGACATGACAGCCGGGGAACGGGACAGGTGAGTAGACTGGGATGCGACCCGCGGGCAGGTGCGTCCCGCTACACGGATCGCATCCCCGCTGGCAGTGACAGTGCAGCGCTCCCAGTCAACGGGTCTGACCGGGGCGTTGCAGAGAGAAGAACGCCACGAGCGTTCCGGGGAGGAGCAGGGACCCGGAGCGCTCGGCGTAACATCTCTCTCAGACGGGGTCAATTCAAACATACGAGGACTGAGAGCGTATGTGTTAGTGGTAGACCAAGTGAGTTTCACTGCTAGTGTTTGTCATTTTACTGATGTAGTTTTAAACTCCAATAGTAGAGTTTAATTTATAAAATAAACATCACAAAAATTTGTGGGGGATTATTTTGAGCATTTTTCAGTTTTGTTAGCCTTATTTGTAAAATTACAGTCAGGCTAATTCCACTCCTAATTTTGGCTAAAATAATGACCAAAATTCCAAGAACATTCCTAGTTGCCATTTGAAGTTTGTCCCTAAATAGGAAAACAATACGAGAACAAAGAGGAATAAATTAATTGAAAAAAAATGCACACAAGAGTCCATTAGATCTTTGAGGCCTTATGGTATATTCACACATGTAGATATAATCTGATAATCCATCAAAACAGCTGAATAGTTTGATTATACAATATGTGCATGGATGTAACTAGGGATTAGTGAATCGAATCTGACAAATCCAAAATTAGTTACAAATTTCAGGAAAAATGTGATTCGCGACGAATCGCTTCATTAAACTCCATTTAGTGCGGTCCAGGGCATCCAAAATGGCAGATCCACTTGTGAGGACATGGGGCAAGGAATCCTGGGAAAGCAGGAACAAGGGTAGGCGGTGTCACGAACAGAGACATGCGGGTGGAAGGGTTATCTATAAAATCACTATTTTTCTACACTAGACCGAAAATAATGATAAAAAATCCCTCTTACACCACCCAATTTAAGGTATCGCTGCCACCACCTGTCAATTTCAAGCCGACTGGAAGCTATCAATCCAATCTGGATATGCTACAATTCCCAAATATAATCTACTATCCCCAGTAGTATATAAAAACAGGAAAAAGATTAATCAAAATCTATAATGTAGCCGAACAGGTAAGTAAATTTAAAGACTATAACTTCAATCTCTTCAAGGACAATGTACGTCCGTTTTACCAGACATAAGGCGGTACTTAATAAATGAATGATTTATTATGAAAGAAAAATATTCACAGTACATTTAAAAATAGATGTTAACAAGACAAAGTTTCACCATACAGAAAATAAAATAAATGGGAAAAAACAGAATCCTTACTTACAGAAAGTTACAGAGTTCTAGGCCATGGGGTCTGGTAGGAAATGGCATCTGGCATCAAAAATTAGATCTTGTCCCCCATGCAAGTGCCCCTAGTCCCCCCAAGTCTGCAGTTTTATATCCTGCTATGGACAAGAGACACCTCTATGTTCAGCCCCTGGGCAGGACAAGGAGGAGGGGTAGATGTTGCCACTCCCTTATGATACCTTTATGCCCAAAGAAAAGGAAATGTCTTCTATCTTCTATCATGGGCCAGGCACCCACATAATTTTCTAATATTTGGGTTCTCCATCAAATCCTCTTTCTAGGGGTACCTAACATGACCCACTTATTGTGTATGATTTACCCAGTGCATACAATTTGGGCAGGGATCAATACACAAGGGTCATGTGAGGACTCATTTTAAAAGTACTATGATGGAGAATCCGACCATATATAATAGGGCCAGGGACGCACTTCCCTAACCCCCATATTTAATATTGAAAAATATAGGATTTTCCAATTGGGTCAACTTCATACATCTTTCATCTATTGACACCCAGGCTGGTGCCTTGCTGGCTAAAATGGTGTTACCTTTCCTGTCATAGAGCAGCTGTGTTAATAAACCCCCTGCTAGGATTAGTCACACCTATACCCAGGCTGGATAGACATGTAGGCTCCATGGTGCCCTGATCAAAAGAGAATTAATTATTGTTGAAATGCTAAAATCACCGGTAAGGGTAATTGAATTTACAAGATGTACATACAAATGGACTTATTACAGGACATATATCACAAATGACAACAATCACCCTGCAACATGGATCTATTTTGGCATGGTATATGACAGGCGGGATGACCCTGAATCACATGCAGACTATCACCAGACAGTCACCCCTGTGATGTCACAGCTCTATATAAAATCGGCAGCCATATTGCAGCCAGTCACTTCAGCCTTTCATTGCAGAGATATAGATAGGGACAGACAGTGCTGTGTGTTGGCCAGAAAAGCTTTTTTCCAGCAGCGATTCACCTCCTAGTGTCAACAGCATTCTGTTGCACAGAGGGACAGAGAGCAGGGTGTTGCACAGAACAGCAGCTATTCAGTTCAAGCCCAAATCATGCCTAGAAGCACTAACAGGGAAGGGAGTGAGATGGAGCAATTTTGGGTGTAGTACACAGCGACTGTGTGCTGCAGCACTGGTTTGTACTGTTGATGTTGTACACAAATACTTTTTTTAAGCATACTGGAGCGCATTGTACTCCCCTCATAAGTGCATACCACATATGTACATCTCAGTGGTGTACTATTTTGTTCCTGTTAAAGTCTCAAGGGCCCAGATACTGTGAAAGGCCAGCCAAAAGTACTGCTGGTGTTGTAGACAAATACTGTTTTAAGCGTACTGGAGGGCATTGTCCTCAGAGTTCCCCTCACTCAGGTTTATGGAACAGACTGTTGCAGAAATTTCTACAAATTAAACTGTCCCCCTTTATGGCCTTGCCACATATAATACTACCTATTTTTTGACAGTACATTTATCACAGATTTTCGTGTTTTCTGAAGTTCGTGTTTTTTGCACTTTTATGTTCTGTAATCAGGGCTGTAGCTCTGATGAGGTGAGTAAGGTGGTGTAAGGGGTTCCACATTACACTGAGACATTGATTCCCAACCAGGGTGCCAGGACATTCTGGTGGGAAATATGGCTCTAACATTTTTAGATTTTTCTGCCCAGGACTGCGCACCTGTGAGTCACAGGTGTGCAGGTTAGGCAGGGAGGGGAGTCTGTGTGCAGTGTCGGGACAGATGACGCTGCAGCTCCAATCCTTGTGCATCCTCCCTCTCCTGTGGAGCAGCTCTGGACTCTGGAATCTCCCTGATCCCTCAGCAGAATGATGTGGATAGAGGGAAGGAGCAGGGTCAGCGCTGATAGAGGCCTACTCAGCTTCAGGTAGTGCACCCCCACCCTTCTTTCACTCCTCTACACCTCTCTGTCACCCATCATAACTTCTCTGTAACCCCTGGACACCAGTCTGTTATCCCATACACCCTTCTATCACCCCTCTTCCCCCTTCTGTCACCTCTGTGGGGGGGGGCTGGAGGCATTTGAGTGAGGCTGGAAACCTTGGGGAAGATTTATCAAAACATGTGCAAAGGAAAAGTTGCCCAGTTGCCCATAGCAACCAATCAGATTTCTTATTTCATTTTGCAAAGGCCTTGTTAAAAATGAAAGAAGCAATCTGATTGGTTGCTATTGGCAACTTTTCCTCTGCACAGGTTTTGATAAATCTCCCCCCTTGTGCATTGTGGGAAGGCTGGTGGCATGGTGTTTGAAGGGGGCTGGAGTCATTTGTAGGGAAAAAGGGAGGATAATACTGGAAAAAAGTGCAGAGCCTAATACTAATATGTTTGTGTTGCATTTTCCATGATATCCTGTGCCAGAAGGAGCAAAAAGAGCTAGCTACAGCTGTCAGTAATGTGCATGTAGCAATGTTTAGCACTTCCTTGTAGTTTGCAGACTTTGTTTAAAGACTTTTCTTAAATTTATGAAAATGTTGAAATAAAAAATGTATTAGAATGTAAATAACTAATTTTGATCCATAAAAGCCAGGTAAGAAGTCCAGAATTGAAGGTAACTCTGGTCACTACATTCTCATGGCATGAAGGACATTTCCAAAAGAATCTGTATATCATACTGAATAACAGTATTTCACTAACCCAGCACACACCCTATGCGTGTTACAGCAGGTCAAAGTGTTCTACACCCTTATTGAGGCTCTCTGTAGCCCAGAGATAGCTGTTTTTAATAGTGATTTGCCGCAAATAAATTCATATCGAATCGATTTTTTGGGGGGGGGGGGGGGGGAATTTGACGAAGCGGGCGAATCGAATTTTTCAAAAAAAAAATAAAAAAAAATTGCTCATCTCTAGATTTAAAGAGGTACTCCGCCCCTAGACATCTTCTCCCCTATCCAGCACCCAGCTATCATTACTGCGCAGAGCGAGATCACTCTGCACGTAATGATGGGCAATACAAGGGCCGGAGCATCGTTACGTCACGGCTCCACCTCTCGTGACATCATAGCCCGCCCCCGTCAATATAAGTCTATGGGAGGGGGCGTGCCATAGACTTGCATTAAGGGGACGGGCCGTGACGTCATGAGGGGCGGAGCCATGACGTCACGCTGCTCCGGCCCCTGTATCGCCTGTCATTACGCACAGAGCGAACTCACTCTGTGCAGTAAAGATAGCGGGGTGCCGCAGCGGCAATCCCTGGGGTTCCCAGCAGCGAAACCGGGGCGATCTAACATCTTATCCCCTATCCTTTGGATAGGGGATAAGATGCCAGGGGCGAAGTACCTGGCAAATTTGCGATGTTTGGACATACCCAAAAGGTAAATACTTTCAAAGTGCACAATTTATAGTTACATTTATTATGCACCCACTCCATAAGTGTTTTAGGTACTATATACATAAAGATTCATGAAAATATGGTGCTAACCAAGAAATATCCAGGTCAAATGGACACTGCCTATTGTAAGTAAAAGAAAGATGTCCAATCATAGAAGATTAAGTAACATATAAACTTAAAGAAAATACTTTATTAATAATAATAATAATAATATTTATAGCACATGGTAAATAATGTAATTAATCATTATCAGTAACCGTAATATTTATAGGACATGTATGAACACATAGTAAATACTAGGAGTAAAAGTTTTTCAGGTTTTACCAATCATTCTCACATGAATGAGACATCACAGAAACCGCCATACAGCTCCAGAGACATGAAAGAATTTCCTTCTCGTCATTTACACTGTGGCACTGAATTGACTCTAAACACTGCACAATTCTTTGGTATTCTCACAAAGGCCGGCCTTATACTTACTGCTCTTTCACTAATAAGCAGGCTGCATTCTCTAGAGATGCTGAGACACGTGACTAAGCTAGTGGCTTCTCCCTACACATACGTAGGAGCCCTCACCTCTGTAGCAATGTGTAGTACCACACCATGAAGAAACTGCTAGCGGTGTAAAAGTTTACAATAGTGGCTCTATAGCATTCCATTCCTGAAATAACCAACACATTTTTCTTATCACATGAAAAATGTATAACTTTCCCTTATTAATATTTAATATGTATTTATTTATTCAGCTTTTCTATTTGTTGTTGAAGGATTTGTAAACACAACCAACTGTTCGGGGTTAAATTGAAAACTTTAAAAATAACAATTCGTTGCTTTCAAAATAAGCAAAAATGGTCCTAGATCGGTTTTATGTTATAAATGTCAGTGTGATTACGGTGTTTCCGGTATTGTGCCACTGTGTGGAAAGTGTTAGGTTAACAGTTTTGGGGCTCCAGTGGAACAACCACATTAAAAAAGATTCTATGGATTGGCCTCATGACCTCTCCAAAACCCTAATTTGGTAGAAAACCAGTATATGCGTTTCATATTTGCTCCTCCACATTGCACCTTGGGCCTCTAGGGATCCCTCTCAAGCTCATCTTTTAGACCCTCTCAAGGCAGGGCAGATTTTAGACCCTGTGCAAAACTAAAAGTATGACCTAAATGGTGAAATATTGTCCAAAAACACTTTGATGAGGGAAAGTTATACATTTTTCATGTGATACAAAATTGATTTGTGTTGGTTATTTTAGGAATGGAATGCTATATAGCCACTATTGTAAACTTTTACACCACCTGCAGTTTCTTCATGGTGTGGCCCTGCTCATTGCTACAGAGGTGAGGGTCACTACGTATGTGTAGGGAGAAGCCACTAGCTTAGTCTAGCATCTCTAGAGAATGCAGCCTGCTTATTATAAATGGGCAACCAGACAGATTGTTAACACATCACTGGTGGAGACTGTTTCTAGTCTCCACCACTGATGTGTTTACCATCTGTCTGGTTGCCCATTTATCTATCATGACCACTTCCACCAGGTCAGTGTACTCTATCTTATGTTTGTTATAGCTTGTGTAGTTTTATACAAACATCCACAAGCACAGTTTATCCAATATGCTGGAATAGACATTGACCAAGGGTTCTATTATGGATTATTTTACAGTACGGAATTCCCCACTCCCTGATGGGTGTTCCTCTCACTCCCTGATGGGCCCTGATAATCTATGGGCGAAACTCGTTGGTAAGAGAGGTCCGCCAACCCCATCCACACTTAGAATCAGGAGATTCCCACACAGATTGGTAGGGACTCCAGTGTAGGCACTCACCTGTACCCTTATTCTCCCATCCTAGCACTGTTTTGTACATTATCATTTTTCAGTAAAATCCAGTTTTCTTGCTATCTGACCCTTATTGGTGATTTTCTATGATTGAGATTATACATGATATAGATATAGAAGTGGAATAATCCCGACTGTAATTTACAAATAAAGCAAACAAAACAGAAAAATGGTCAAAATAATACTCAATTTTTAAACCCCCCCACATATTTGTGTGTTTTTTTTATAAATTAAACTCTACTTTTGGAGTTTAAAACTACATCAGTAAAATGACAAACACTAGCAGTGAAGCTCACTTGGTCTACCACTAACACATACGCTCTCAGTCCTCGTATGTTTGAATTGACCCCGCCTGACATAGATGGCTACATTGAAGATGTGTAACCTGACTGTTCATCAGAACATTACATGTTACCGGGAGCCTAAGAATATACCATGATTTTCAGCATTGCCAGGCAATTACATTGGTAGGGACTTCATTACAGAATGTGAGTTGTATAATTCTTAGAGATGAGATCCATTCCTCAGATTTATTTTGTCAATTTTGCTTGCGTTCTCTAGCAACCCTTTTATTGTATAAAATTAAGATTTATATTAAATGAATGGGACCTGTTCATGTAAATACTTTGACTCAGAAGCCTAAAATTCTTCTACTCTAGTATTTACTATGTGTTCATACATGTCCTGTTATTATTATTACTACTGTCACTGATAAATTGATTTATGTATTATAATATCATCAATATAGTATTTTCTTTTAGTTTCTCTGTTAGTAATATTTGTATGATTGGATATTTTTTTCCTTACATTTGGAACAATACCTGGTGTATATTATTGGGGGCAATATTTTCCTGAATCTTTGTCATGTATACAGTACCTAAAGCACTTATAGAGCGGTGTAAAATAACTGTAACTGTTGTGAACTTTGAGAATATCATGGTTTACATAGAAAGAAAACAAAACTCAGAATGCTCCAAAGGGACACATAGTAACAGTTTTTAAGGTTTAAAAAAACACGAGAGTCCATATAGTTCAACCTAGAGACACATTATTAGGCCATGGTATTAATATTATAGCTGCTGATATATTAGGCAGTGTTAATTTTATGGCTGATGGGTCACAATATTAGGAGGTATAAATACTTACATCTAACATATACATACTATTCAGTGTATTCTGTGATAAAAAAAAAAATTGCCTGAAAAGATGTTAGCAGAATAGTTTCTATGTAAATATTTATCTACCATATACACATGGAAAGAATTTAGCTGTTAGACTAGAACCCATATACTTACATACAGCTATCGGTTATGCCTTTCACTCTGCTACAGCTCTTTATTCCTGTAAATTGTATTTACCCTTACAAATGTACAAAAGAAGACATCTTATTCTATGAAATGTGTTTGATATATGATTCTAAAACTATATAAATGTATTTATCCCTACAAATGTAGAAATGCTCAAATATCTGAAATGCATTTAACTGACAGACATTCACTTCCATTTAGGAAACCACATGTAACGCCAGCGAATGTGGGAGAAAGGGGGGGGCAAAGCTATGCAGGCTTTCACATGGGGCTATACATTTATTTAACATTCTGTGCATCTGTTTCTATTTAATGTGATATAATCACTGCCTCTCTGTGACCTAAAGAAATTTCTCCCCCGTTGCACCCCATCCTTTTTACTATGAAATGTATACCATGACATTATTTCTGTTATACTATGAGCCCTGTGCTATAACTAACAACACCTGAAATGTATTTAAAGGGGTTATCCAGGAAAAAAACTTTTTTTTTATAATATATATTAATATATATATCTCAACTGGCTCCAGAAAGTTAAACAGATTTGTAAATTACTTCTATTAAAAAAAAACTTAATCCTTTCAGTACTTATGAGCTACTGAAGTTGAGTTGTTCCTTTCTGTCTAAGTGCTCTCTGATGACACGTGTCTCGGGAACTGCCCAGTTTAGAAGCAAATCCCCATAGCAAACCTTTTCTACTCTGTGCAGTTCCCGAGACAAGCAGAGATTTCAGCAGAGAGCACTGTTGCCAGACAGAAAACAACTCAACTCAACTTCAGCAGCTGATAATTATTGAAAGGATTAAGATTTTTTAATAGAAGTAATTTACAAATCTGTAACTTTCTGGAGCCAGTTGATTTAAAAAAAAAAAAGTTTTTTCCTAGAATACTCCTTTAACTGACAGTCAAGAGACTGCTCAGCCTGTGGGAATTTTTTGAGAGAGGTACTATTTTAATATAAGTTTTAATAAACTATATAAAATGTATTTATTCCTTTAAATGTAGAAACAATAATTTGAAACATGTTTGAATATATGATTACTTCTATTGATAAAGCTTTATAAAATCATACATTACTGGCTGTTTTTTACTATAAGACATTCTGCTACGCAGACTTGTCGGGACATGTTTTCATATTACTCAGGGGGGCCACAGTAAAAACATTCAAATCCATTTAGTAGACTACATGCGTGAATGAGAGAAAGGGGGCGAAGCTATGCTGGAAAAGGGGGCATGGCCTAGTGAGGCTATGTTAGCAAAGGCGCATCACTTTACTTCCGGGGGGGGGGGGGGCGGTTTGACGAAAGGTATCCCCCCCCCCCCCCCCACTACTGGTGCTGGAAGCCCCATCAACAAGGTCGGCTCCCCGTGTCAGGTCCGGTCCTTCTGTCTGTGCTGCCAGCCGTGGCATAGAGGGAGACAGAAAGTGAAAGTAAAAAAAAGTCTCCTCAGTGAGGTGAGGAACAGAAAGTTCTTCTTTGTGGGTCCTCAGGAGGAAGAATAAAGCTGTGGCTGCGGTTTTACTCAGCACTCTGGGTCTCTCTCACCCAGCACCAACCAGCAACCGCCTGTGGGTCTCTGTATTGTTGTACCATACTTAAAAATAAGACATGCCCTGAAAATAAGACATAGTGTATCTGCTTGAGGAAACAATTATAAGACAGTGTCTTATTTTCGGGGAAACACGGATGATTTCTATAGAAAGGAGATATTTTTTATGAAGTATATTAGAAAGGTTAAAGTTTTGCCAAGATGTATAACATAAAAAATGTTTTCGATTCTGACCGTGCCAATTTATGGCCTAGCCTTAGGTTACAGTCACATAGCCATAACAATGTTCTGTGTGAAAGGATCTACTCAGGTTCCACTCCCAATTTCAGAGAATATATATGTGATTGCAAATCTCTTAACATCTATGATATGTGATTGCTTAAAGAGTCTTGTGGGAAGATCTGGGCCCCATATTTGCTTGTTACTGCCTACTGAATATTATTTAGCATGGGTATAACTGTGTGAGCCCCATTCAGTGGAACAGAGCAGTTGTCAAGTGAACGGGAGCACTTTTGTGACCCTGTGCTCCTGACTCTGGTAGCCCCTGTACTGCCCTGGTGTTGGCCCTGCTTACGTACATCAACACACTTATGTTTTGGGCTCTTGATGAAGTTCTCCTTTAAGTTTAGCTCCCATTTATATAGACATTTCCTATTTCTATATTTTGCCAATGGAAACTGTATATTTATTAAAATTTTAAGATACTTTAGAACATTGCTTAGAAAGATAAAACTACATCTGACAATAATATGATTATAAAACACACGTGCAAAGCCAGCTGATAAAGCAGTATAAACTGTTATTATCTACAAGTGCAACCTCTTGCCATTAGCAGAAACCATTATGTAAATGAAGAGGCCTGGGTTAATAGTGTGAGAAAGTGGTTAATCTGGAATGGAAGATAGCAGGCAGCCTTGGATGAGGTTTGAAGTCAACTATATTCTGCTCCGGTAGTCACAATATGTTCCCATCATATACATAGCAATGCTATGCATTTTGAGGAAGTTTGCTATCCCATGGATATTAATTGGTTATTTGTAATCAGCCCTGTGCGGGGAAATAACAAAACCACTAATAAATCCTATGGAGATAAAGACTAAGGGTTTTCTTCATTATCCAGTTAACCCTTCTGCAATCAGAGTCAAGATATGTTTAGAAATCTATAGCTTTATACAAGCATGCCAACATCACTGTGAGGACATATTGGTAGGGAATTTATGTAGACTAACTCCAGAAAAATGGCATAAAAAAGGAACATGTTTGTGTAAAATGTTTTGCCCCCAAAAAACAGGAAAAGTAAAAAAAAAATTATTGAGCAAAAAGGAACTTGCGTAAAAGTAGGAAGTGTTTCTGGTTGAGACTAAGAATTCAAATAGTTAGGTTAAGTATATCTGTTTGTTAAAAGGGCTGTATAGCTTTCATATAGGCTATTGGGGAATTCTGAGCTATGTAGAAAGACCTATGTTCTGGGTTTTCATTCCTTTGCCAGAGCGGTGAGAAGTTACAAAGAGCATCTCTTCGGAGGACCCATCCTGTCCTGCATTATATACACAACCCACTAATTTGATTAGGCATCATGTAATACTTGTTTTGTCCTGTTATGGAGCTAGAGGGAAATGGAACAGTTGCTGTAAGGTTTCCCCACAGATTACATCTGATCGCTGTTGGTATTTCCATGGGACACTTCTAACAAATAGGTTTGGTCGAAAGTCAGCAACCCCTTTAAATGGGTTCTGTCATTTAAAAAAACAGCCCTCCATGTGCTAAACAAATAGGATTCACATAGGCTATAATTTTATTTACCAAAAATGTCACCATACCCCAGAAAAAAAGCTCAAAGTCTTGGCAACTAGGTGTCTCACTCCTCTTCAATCTGCTGTCTACTGCTGGTTGTCCAGGGATTTCTGTTCTCTATTAACAGAGGGACCCAGTGCAAAAACACAAAAATTGGTGGGAAGGCATAGCATCTGCTATGGGCAGATTAGTGTTGGGCATGAATATTCGCAACGCAAATATTTATTGTGAATATCGCATATTCACGAATATATCGCAAAATATATGCAAAATATATGCAAAATAAAAAAAAATGAATAGGGATCAGGAGATGCAAGGCATTTTATTTTATTTTATTTTTTTTACTTAAAAGGAAAATCATAAAAACCATATAAATTTGCAATTGCTATAATAATACAGACCCTCAGAGTAAAGTTAAGGGGGAAATTTATAAAAACCTGTGCAGAGGAAGAACAGTGCAGTTGCCCATAGCAACCAATCAGCTAGCTTCTTTCATTTTTTAAGAGGCCTGTAAAAAAATGAAAGAAGTGATCTGATTGGTTGCTATGGGCAACTGCACCACTCTTCCTCTACACAGGTTTTCATGAATCTCCCAATAATTTTACTACCGCAAGGTAAGTTCACTGAAGACCGAATATGAAAAATATCAAAACTGTAGAAGTTATTTTCCATTAAGGTAAGAAACTGTGCCATTGAAGTGTCCTGTATATATATATATATATATATATATATATATATATATATATATATATATATATATATGTGATACAGTAATGCTTTTTTTTGTTTTACGCTGTTCATGTGGTTTAAATTGCACTGTGCAAGCTATGAGAGCAGAAGGGGTTTACATATTTATTTAGCTGGGAATTTACCAGAGGAAAAAGGAGGAGCTTGGTCTGGTCCAGCCTCTCTACTGAGAGGAACTGAAAGTAGTCAGTAGTCTAGTGTAGAGTGTGGAGGAGAGAGGAATGCACAAGCCTCTCTATTTGAAATTCTTTGTTAGGAGTACCGGACAACTTGGGGTAACACCAACTTCTGCTAAAGCCATGGCCCAGGCTACCCTTACTACAAATTGGTCTATGGATCTGAAAGCAGAAAAATGAGGAAAGTAAGGAGAACTAGGTGCCGTGTACAGTGCATAAGGTCCCTTTGAAATAGCAGTAATTGCACACAGCGAACAGTCCCAATAAAGTTGTTGCATTCAGACATAGGGTTAATATCAGACCTAAAGCAGGCACACTGAGGTGATCCTATTCATGGCACCCCTTTTGTGAAGCATCTAACATGTCTAGTGTGGTCTCCTTGGGGCCCATTGAATAGTTAAAGTATGCTAGTAGTTTAAGTACAAAAAGCAAGTCCGCTCATGAACTCCTCAGCACGGCTTAGTCTCTAACTCAAATGTAGAAAAATGAAAATGATAACCAATGATTAAATTTCTTCAGATATCCTGGATTCCCAAATAAAAAAAAAATCACCAGCCGGTGACTAACAGCATGGCACAAGTAAACCACAGAACAAGACTGATGACATGTTTCAGACCATGTGACTCTTCATCAGATGTGCTCCCAGGTTAGATTCTTTAGGCCTAGTTATGATAAGCTCAGCTCGCCTACTTCTTCTCAGCCTACGGTACTGGCAGGTATATGTGCACAGCCTGTAGTTGGGCCTGGCAGCAACTAACTAAACCAAACTCTACCCACTAGCTAAGAGAAAGGGTGGGCTAGGTATCATCCCACACACTCTAGCAAATTCTACATGTTAAAGGGGTACTCCGGTGAAAACTTTTTTTTTTTTTAAATCAACTGTTGCCAGAAAGTTAAAACAGATTTGTAAATTACTTCTATTAAAAAATCTTAATCCTTCCAGTACTTAGCTGCTGTATGCTCCATAGGAAGTTCCTTTCTGTCTGACCACAGTGCTCTCTGCTGACACCTCTATCTGTCTCCGGAACTTTCAAGAGCGGGAGAGGTTTGCTTTGGGGACTTGTTCCTGTTCTTAACAGTTCCTGAGACAGACAGACAGGTGTCAGCAGAGAGCACTGTGGTCAGAAAGAAAAAAATTTTTCAAAAGAAAAGAACTTCCTTTGGAGCATACAGTACTGATAAGTACTGTAAGGATTAAGATTTTTAAATAGAAGTAATTTACAAATCTGTTTAACTTTCTGACAACAGTTGATTTAAAAAAAAAAAAAAAAAAAGTACCCCTTTAAGTATATATTTCAGTGTTTTGGTATGGGTCTGTCACACATACACCTACAAGTGTAACCACTAAATAGAAACAAAGTAGTAGGTTCACGGAATTCACATGTATGACATATGGCGTGCATTGCACAAAAAATAAGAGCAAAATAAATATGTTACAATTAAACCACAGAACTGCAACCACAGGGCAACCAGTAGATCATGGAAGCAGGATCTGTATCAAGATACTGCTTAAGGACCTAAGTGGGCATCTGGCCAGAGCTAGTACAGTGTAGCTGACAAGTCTCAACAAGACCTGTACCCAACTGTTGGGAACTGCAGCACTGGCAGGAGACAAGTGGATATAGCTTGCCATGAGCCAAAACTAAATGAAGACCAATGTGATGAGACATGAGGAAACATGACAGATTAGGAGGGAAAATCTTACCGTCCAAACCTGGAGACAAGAACACCAACAAGCAGGGACCCCAGCATTCCACCAAGTGCAAATACAGACACCGTCAAGGAATATAACACTGTTAATGGACTTGAGGTAAGCGATTCTCCATATCTCTGGAACCAGGTAGCATTGTAAAATGCTTTTATGTGCTGGAAAGTAATGAATCAACTAACGTTAATGTCTAAAAGTCTAATGAATCCCCAAAAGTTTGATAAGTCAATTAATACTAGCACAAGTTTAAATAATAGATAATAATGCATTAAAAAGAATGCCAATAATGATCTGCGTGACAATAGTTCTTTACTATGACATAAGTAAAACACATGATGATCAGCAATGTCAGAGAAAGGCATATGATCAGCAAACAGCTTAGATCCTGATTGAACTATGTCAATTATAGTCAGAGTTCAAGCACATGACTCCATTAGTTCAGAGGTCACACGCATTCACCAGACCAAGCTTGTAGCCATACAGTACCACCTTTATCAGCTCCTTATTTCATTATATGAGGGTCAGCTTTAGGAGAGAACTGAGGTAAAAATCGTATATGCTCATAAAGTAAACATTTGCCATTGTGCACTTTTCCAATGCGTCAATCATAAGTCTGTGACCATTCATTTCTTAATATATCATTAGACTAATCCATTTCCATGATACAGAGCTCCAAATATCTAAAAAGTTTTATCGTTCAACTCTATGACTATGCAGGGGATTTGTAGGTCTGTTTCAGAAACATGGAGCTCTATCCACTATAAAGTGGATATAAAAGCAGTGTTTTCCACAGAGTGTGTCTCCAGCTGTTTCAAAACTCCCAGCATGCCCAGTTAGTCAGCGTGGAAATTCCCTGACAGAAATGCGATGCAGCAGCATCCTATTAAAAACAATGCTGCAACAGAATATCAGAGCTGAATATTTTTCCGCTGGATTTTGCTCACAAATTAACAAAGCAAACAAAGTGTGAACATAGCCTTCGTCTTCGTTCTCCCAAAGGCCCTATTCACATCATAGTTTCTTGTCCAAGGTATATAGCAAGATACCAGTAAAAGGCTATTCTAGGGCATTTTCCAAATGTTTGCTGCACTTTTGAATAAAAAAAAAAAAAAAAAAAGGATATATTTGGGCAGCAGACAAAATTCAGTCACTAGTGTACTATGTTCAGTTTTTTTCCTTTCTGTGGACGCACAGAAATGCATTGCCATCTATGAGACAGCGCATTTCCGAGCGGTCATAGTATTGGCTTGTTCTACCAGGTCTTTGGGTTCCTCCGCACTGCGGACATTTAGCCCTCGCAATTCTGTTTGCAGCAGGTGCCACCTAAATGATCAGCAGTAAGACCACGCAGACAAGCAGCGTCTCATAGACTTTAAAGGGGTACTCTGCCGCAAACATCTTAGCCCCTAACCAAAGGATAGGGGATAAGATGTTAGATCGCGGGGGTCCTAGCCTTCACGCCTCCTCCCATTAACATGAATGCAAGCTTCCGCGTCCCTGCCACTGCCGCTGCTGGCACGGAGATCGTGTGGGGTCCACATCGGCGGCATCAGGAACGTGGAAGCTTGCATTGATGTCAATAGGAGGAGGAGGCGTGAAGGCTATGACGTAGCCATCACGCCTCCTCCCATAGAAGTGAATGGAGAGGGCATGGCGGCCGATTCGCCAGTCATCGGGCGCGGAGCGGAGTTTGCGGAGAATGACGGGGTGCCGCGCCAAAGACCGTGGGCTCCCCAGCGACAGGACCCCTGCAATATAACATCTTATCCCCTATCCTTTAGATAGAGGATAAGATGTTTGTGGCACAGAACCCCTTTAAATGTAGTCTGGAGGAATTCTGCCTAAAAAAAGAACATTTTCAATCTTTGAGCAGACGGCCATTCCTCCGGCTCCGTTCTGCTGCGGAAATTCGGCAGTGCGCACAGAGCAGCAGAATCCTTTTGAAAACAATGGGACTCTGCTGCAAGAAGAATTTCACCGGCTGAATTCCCGCAGTGTGAACGAGCCCTTAGAAGCATTAAATCAGTAACAAAAATTGGTTGTATTAGTATATATATTCTTTATTGACGAGCAAAATAATCTTCATTCTTACCTCTGATGGGGAATTCACCACTGCTAAGTTGTAGCCATAAAGCATAGATGACCCAAAGGAGGAGAGTAGGGAAACGGCCAATAAAGGGAACGTCAGGGTCTGGAAAATATAAATCATAAAAGGAAGGAAAATATAGATCATATATAAAAATAAATAGCATTACCATGATAGACACGATCAATAAGTCTTCGTCTCACAGACAGATTCTGTGTTTCCCAACTGGTTGATTCCAGCTGTTGCAAAACTACAACTCCCAGGACATGTCGTTTCACAACAGCTGGAGACACCCTGGTTGGGAAACCCTGAATCTGTCCGAGATGAAAACTGGAGCGATTTGCCCATTGCAACCAATCACAGCACAGCTTTCACTTTACCAGGGCACTTTAGGAAGTAAAAGCAGACTGTGACTGGTTGCCATGGGCAACATGAAGTCTTGATAAATCTTCCCCATTGAACCATTTGGCTAATAGGAGTGACTAACGAATACACTACACACATTGGAAAAGATTTATAAATCTGTGTAAAGGAAAGGCAGTCTCTGTTGCCCATAGCAACCAATCACAGCTTTCATTTTATATTCTGCTCTAGAAATATTAAAGTGTGCTGTGGTTGGTTGCTATGAGCAACAGAGAGTGTCTTTTACACAGCTTCATAAACCTGTCCCATGGAACGCATCTGTAGCGAATTCCATCTGCTCCGGCCGGTTAGCTCTGCGTGTCCGCTCGTAGCGGTGGATTTCCCGCTGCGCATCTGCTACGAGCAGGCACTGTGTCTACAGCTACGAGCTGACATGGAGAGCTACCCAGCCGCAGCAGAGCGCTTGCTCTTGTGACTGTCTTTAGCACATCCTCAGCATGAAAACCTCAGCAGATACGTTACAGCTTTCAACAACAGAACAGAGTGCAAAAGGAGACCCCCTCGTGGACATATTCAGTTTTTTGCTCCAGCCTATGTAGGCTACAGAGCGGCACAATGAGAGCCTGGAGGTGCCAGCAGCATGACGAGACCATAAGGCTGCACAATGGACAGTCTGGAGGTGGCAGCAGGGTCGGGAGACCATATGGCATCATAATTGAAGATATTAAAGAGATTTTTGAGATGTCAATTGAAGATTTTGCAGAGATTAAAGGGGTAATCCAGTGGATGTTCTTTTCTTCTTTAATTTCCTTTCTGTCTGACCACAGTGCCCTCTGTCAATGTCAGGAACTGTACAGAGCAGGATATGTTTGCTATGGAGATTTGTTCCTGACATGGTCAGAAAGGGAAGAACTCCAAAACTTCTGTAGTATATAGCAGCTGATAAGTACTGGAAGGATTGAGATTTTTAAATAGAAGTAATTTACAAATCGGTTTAACTTTTTGGCACCAGTTGATTTAAAAATGTTTGTTTTTCAGCTGAATACCCCTTTTAAAACTAAAATCTTGCTTCCTGTGCTGTACAGCTCATATCCCAGCATTTTCCTCTTATCACAGACAGGATTGCAATTAAAGATTACATCAATGTATAGATAGCCTTTGCAAAGGTCACTGAGCATGACCAGACATAGTTTCCATTATTGTCAATGGGACAGTTTCAGCCTATTGGGCTTGCTGTAAATCATATCTCTAAATCCTGTTAGAAACAGTTTAGGCAAGATGGCAGCACCCATAACCATGTACAAAAAATGAATAAAAACAGAAAATAGAAACAGATCAGAAAAAAGTGTTTCAATATATTTTTCTTCGTTTAAAATAATTTAAAAAAATCCGATACATTCCTTTCAACATTTGACTCAACATAAAACTTTTTCCCCTAAAATAATTTACAAGATTTTTTTTTTTTCTATTTCTTCTACTGGAATCTGTCTTCACTGCTAATATTGTGCTCTTAGCAACGTCGATGAAAAAGATGGAGATGTAAACATAGTCCAGCACATAAACCAACCCTTCAACCCCTTTTTTTTTTCCCAAAATAGTTACACAAGTTTGGCCCAGTGACTTGCACTATTCATTGTGGGCACAGCTGCCAGCAGACTGATATCGACCTTGGTTATGTAACAGAGTTCCTGAACATATTGAAGATATTGAGCATATGCTATGGGGCTGCCCAATTATACTGACATACTGGCTAATAATTCTGGAATTTATAGAGGAAAAGATTAAGATCAAGGTACCAGCCGACCTTCGGACCTGTGTCCTTGGGTATGTTGAAGGCCTTGGTTTTGATCAAAGTACTCAAATAACTGTGAGTAGGCTACTTGTCAATGCTAGGCTGCTGATTGCAAAAAATTGGAAAGAGTCTCGCCCGCCGACCCTTGCAGAATATAAATCTAAAATGGAAAGAGTTATATTATGGGATAAGGCAATATACAATAAGAGAGGACGCAGTGATGTATTTTCTCAAATTTGGTCAGGATTGCTGGAAGAGTAGTACAGTATGAAGGGAAGGAGGGAGAGGAAAAGGGAAAATAATTATATATCCTTTTATTTTTATTTATTTATTATTATTATTATTTTTTCTCTTCTCCTGGCATCGGTAGGGGGGTTGGTATAGTGGGAATATATATTGACCACAATTTTGATTGTTGTATATCGTGTATTTTTGCTGAGTGAAAATAAATGATTAAAAAAAAATAAAGAAAATGTAACGGAGTTCCTGTCTGAAGGAGCATTTGTAATTTTCATTTTGTATTTGTACCAAAAAAAAAAACATTGTTTTTAATGGCACACAATCCTGAATTCATAAATGTAGGCTGTAAATGTAAGGATACACGGATAGCATGAATTTTTATAAGTCACATTTTTGAGATAGAGTTTAGAGTTTAGAGAGAGAGAGATGTGAAAGACAAAAAGGGACAATGCGCCTATCTGTGTGCCGTTATCCTTATTACAAGTGACAGCTGAGGAAGCGTAAGGAATGCTCTCACCTAGTGAGAGCATAACACCTGTTGCAGCTTGAAGGGGCCCAACTGGTGTGGGTAAGTGGAAATCCACGGTGTGTTGCCCGGATGGGTACGTTTTTTTCTGGTTAAAGCTAATAGGGGGCAGTAAGTGTAAAAGCACTAAATTGTTAAACTGATTTCTTTTGCAGCCGTATAGGGGAGTATTGTTCTATAAAAAGTAAAATATACAGTTTATGCACACCACTGTTCTAAAAGTACGTCTGTGTACGGCCTGGCACTTTTCTGCCTTAGAAGTGGCAGAGGCCTAAAGGCATAGGCAGAGGTCACAGAGTAGGGGCGTGTGGCAGCAGGAGTTGCAGCAAGAGGTCTGAGCTCCCGGTGTCAGCTAGCAGTCGTGTCTCGACCAGCAGTCGTGATTGATTGGTTGACTCGATCATCCACTTCATCCCAAGTGACATCCGAAACCCCCAGTCAACAGTCGGTGGGTTCCTCAGACTTAGTCTCCAGTTGGCATGGCCCTCATGCTGCTGCTGCCACCTCCAGGCTCTCTTTGTGCCACCATATGTTCTCCTCATGCTGATGCTACCACCTCCAGTCTCTCACTGTGCCACTCGGTGGCCTACATAGGCTGCTGATACCTCCAGGCTGTGTCATTGTGCCTCCATGTGATCTCCTAATGCTGCTGGCACATTAAACTTGTTAAAGGGGTACTCCGGTGGAAAACATATAAATAACATTTTTTTAAGGTCTTTTTAAATCAATTGGTGCCAGAAAATTAAACATATTTGTAAATTACTTCTATTAAAAAATCTTAGTCCTTCCAGTACTTATCAGCTGCTCTATACTACAGAGGAAATTCTCTCTTTTCTTTTTGAATTTCTTTTCTGTCTGTCCACAGTGCTCTCTGCTGACACCTCTGTCCAGCGCAGGAGCAAATCCCCATAGCAAACCTATGTTGCACTGGCCAGTTCCTGACACGGACAGAGGAGTCGTCAGAGAGCACTGTGGACAGATAGAAAATAAATTCAAAAAGAAAAGAGAGAATTTCCTCTGTAGCATACAGCAGCTGATAAGTACTGGAAGGACTAAGATTTTTTTAATAGGGGTACTATACTGAAAACCCTTTTTCTTTTAAATCCACTGATGCCAGAAAGTTAAACAGATTTGTAAATGACCTCAATTAAAAAATCCCAATCCTTCCAGTACTTATCAGCTGCTATATGCTCCACAGGAAGTTCTTTTCTTTTCCTTTCTGCCTGACCCAAAGTGCTCTCTGATGACACCTTTGTCTGTGTCAGGAACTATCCAGTGCAAGGGGATTTGCTCCTACTCTAGACAGTTCCAAAATTGACAGAGGTGTCAGCAGAGAGCACTTTTGGTCAGCCAGAAAGGAAAAGAAAAGAACTTCCTGTGGAGCATATAGCAGCTGATAAGTACCTCCCCTAATAAAACTTTGAATCACCCCCCTTTTACCAATAATTAAAAAAAAGTGTAAATAAAAAATAAACATATGTGATATCGCCACGTGCGGAAATGTCCGATTTATAAAAATATATCGTTAATTAAAATGCTGAGGAACTGAAACTAATTATATAAGAAAGCTGTAGAACTTTTAATTTAGACAGTAATTCGGATTCTTCTTTATATAAAACCGGAAATGCCTTTAAGTTTTTGGACAGAAAGTCAACCAGCATAGGGTTAGGAATGTTCTCTTTACACATCACATGCATGGAATTAAGGAAATACATGATGTACTGTGGCACTGACAACATCCACATGCTCCACGTAATTGCTTTAGAAACTTCATCTGGAGATTAGGAAGGGATTAAACTTGACGGTGGTTTTCAGCTGCATTCACACATCACTGGTTCATGTAACATTTATTCTCTATACAGACCAGATACACATAGGGGGTGGTCTCGGAATTGTAAAGTGCTGCGGAATTGGGTGGCATTATTTAAATAAATATTATTTCTTGCTATGGGCAAGTGTTCATTGAACCCGATTCTATTGGGTTGTGTGCAGACTTTGAGTTCTGGTGCAGCTCAAAGATCCCACTTCGCAGCATTTACGTTTTTTTTTCAATTCTCCGGATATTCAGCTGAAATCTATTTGAAAAATTCTGCTAAAATGTGACAAATAGTATAATAATCTGATGCATTATGAGCAAAGGTGGGTGAATTTTTTACAAGTCTCACCCACAATTTTGTAACATCCGGACGTACGACCAGAAACAAACCAAAAGTAAGGTACATGGTTATTCTAGCATAAAGTCTATAAAAATAATTCCACTTCAGGAATAAAGCAACATGAATGGAAACATAACCGTGAAGATCAGCTCACATTTTCCCCACACAGTTGTACGTCAGAAAAAGTGCATCTTGTTATATTGTGTGTGCCGTGTTTTATTGTGTTTACACTGTAATTCTAATGTTTAATATGTAATAGCTCACAGAGGTCTTGTGGATGAATTGACAACCTGTTCATGTGTATGGGAGGGTCTGTATCATTGGAGTAGCAATGTTTTGCACTCTTTGCAGGGGGTGGGGTCTGTTACTTTAGGGGAAAACATAGCTACTTTCTTCCAAAAACAGCGCCACCCCTCTTCAGATCGTTTGTGGTATTACAACTCCGCTTCATTCACTTCAGTGGAACTGAGCTGTAATACCACACACAACCAGAGGAGAAAATCAGTGCAGTTTCTGGCAGAAGGCAGCTATGTTTTTGTTATTTTGTTTTTAAATCTGGATAAGACCATTAAATATCATAGTGGCACCCACCAATCTTCGTTCATGAGGAGACAAGGTAACAGATTTGCCAAACCAGTGTTGCTTAGGAGTGTCATTGAATTGCAGTGTACGCAGCATTGCCTTTGTGACTAGAAGAAGGCTGAGAACAGCTCGAACATGGACCAGCAGAATTGGTCAGTGAGTGAAATGGCCTGTATTCCACCTGTGTGTGGTAGAGAACAACATCTAAGAGGCTCGATCTCCCTGTCCAGAGTTGCTGTTTGTACATTCTCCTGAGACTTTGTATAGTAAAGTTTGGCTCTCGAGCAAAGTGTGTGATGGTCTTGTCCTTCACTACATCCGCCCAGCAGGGGATATCATTCACCCTAAAGGCCCTGCTCATTCTACAGCTGTTTTCCCCTTACAGTTAAAGGAGAACTCCGGAATATTAAAATTGTCCCCCATACTGCCGGCAGTAAAAAAGTACATACCTTCCTCTGCTCCCCTGGGGCCTCCGGTAACCTGCTCCGGTCTCCGCCACGATCCTCTTCCTGGTTGCCGGTGGTCGGAGAGTCATACTGCGCTCAGCCAATCACCAGCCGCAGTGAAGTCCCGACTCAGCCGGCGATAGGCTGAGCGGCAGTGTGACGTTTTCGGCCCCGGCAGCAGGTGCCGGTGTAGTGAAGAATTTTGGGTCCTGAAGCGTTCTCACACTGCCGCTCAGCCTATCGCCAGCCAAGTCGGACTTCGCTGCGGCTGGTGATTGGCTGAGCGCAGTATGATTCATCCGACCACTGGCAACCAGGAAGAGGATCATGGCGGAGACCAGAGCCAGTTACCGGAGGTGCCGGGGGAGCGGAGGAAGATATGTACATCTTTATTTTTTTACTGCCGGCAGTATGGGCAACAATTTTTATATTCTGGACTTCTCCTTTAATGCAGCTTGTATATCACAAAGCTCTGGCTGCCGGCAGTCACCACTAGGGGGAGCTCAGCACAGAAAAGTAAGCATTTACTAAAGAACTCTATATAGTGAGCTCCCCTAGTGGCAGCTGTAAAGAAACAGGGGCCAAGTCCTGGAGGGAAAAAAAAAAAAAAAAAAGTGGGGGAACTCTCACTCAAGGACTGCAGGACTCCTGCTAATGGGACCAGTGTTCCTGCTGTAGAAAAAGTGCAGGAACTTAGTTCCAACACGTTCCTGCAGGACTTGAGCCCTGAAAGAAACTCTACATCAATGTCAGAAAGCAGTAAGGGTATGTTCACACTGCGGAATCCCCACGGAATTCCGTGAGTAAAAGTCTGCACAGTGAACAATACCATCAGTGTGAATGGGTTTCCGCGAGACCCGTTCACACTGCGGAATTTCAGCAGCGAACAATTCTGCCGCTGAAATTGTTCCGCACAAAGAAAGAAGATGTTCATTCTTCTTCGAACACTGCATAGCCGTCATATACAGTAGGAGGTAGAATACTGCATATACAGTAGAAGGTAAACTTTCCTGACATGTTTATACCAATAAGAATCCAGATGCTGAGACCCCTCCGATCACAAGAACATAGGGGTAGAAATGTTCGGCTGAGTGCTGTGCCCCTTAGTTTCTGCTTGCTCTCCTAGAAAAGCCAAGTGAACGGTTTATAGTCTCAATGAAAGTCTGAGACTTTCTGTAAGTCTGTAATTTAACCCCCCGGTTCTTGCTAAATATACTGATGTAAAATACTGATCCTAGTACTGCAGTGTGAAACTAGCCTTAGGGTACGTTCAGACGAGCGGATTTACAGCGTATTTTACGTTGCGGATCCGCCGGTGAAGGACCTCTGTATTCTGCCTTTACATGTGCCTGCTCGGAGTGGCAATACGCCGCTACGTGCAGACACACTGAAGCGATGTGAGAGTTGCTGCGCATGCGCGGTGTACTCGCACACATCGCGGCCGCTCCCCCTGCTCTATGAGCTATGCCGGGAGCTGCCACAATCTGAGAGTATACTGCGCATGGCGACTCACACATCGCAGTGTGTCTGCTCGTAGCGGCGTATTGCCCCTCTGAGCAGGCACCTGTGAAGGCAGCATACAGAGGTCCTTCAGCAGGAGATCCGCAGCAAAATACGTGCTGTAAATCCGCTCGTCTGAACGTACCCCTAGGGTGCATTCACATGAGCGTATTACCTTTAAAACTCGCAGTGTGTTTCCCGATGCAAGTTTGAAAGGGGCCGGGCCCTCTGCAGCAGATTTTCAGCTGCGAATTCACGCTGTTGAAAATCCGCCGCAGACCCTATTGACTTTAACGGCATCTGTGGTGAAAATATCCCATGGACAGCCGACAGAGAGCCCATCTCCTTTTACACTGACAGTGGGAAAACTATAAGGCCAGGTTCACCCAATGTGTTTTAAACACACACACCTTCTCATCTGTAAGAGTAAAAAAACAAAAAGGCTGCAAAAAGGAAAAAAAATTGCAGCTGTTTTTTTTTTGCCAAAACATACATCAATGAATTTTATGCAGTGTGAATCCAGACAGAGAGAGAGAAAGTGTACACAGGCAGGCTGCACAGCAGACCCCATTAAAGGTCAATGTTACCTGCTGCATATTTTCTGCTACTCGCAACCCGCCCATGTGATCATACCCTAAGGCTTGGTTTCCACACAGGTTTTTTGGGGCGTTATTTTGGAAAACTGCCACTTCAGTTTTTGTGCCAAAGTCAGAAGCAGATCCAGTAGGAAGAAGTCCTTCTTTTATATTTCCCATTCCTTTTGGATACACTTCTAGCTTTGGATTCAAAAAATGCCAGGAAAAAAAAAACCTGTATGGAAACCTATTGCAACGTAGTTTTGGTATTTTTGGAAAATTGTTATGATTTTATTTGTACGTAGTTTTGCAGTGCACAATATAACAATATAGTTACTATTACGCTCAGAGCTTAAAGTATAATAGCCACAGTCAAACAGGTCATATACAATGCAGAACCCATAGCCAACCAACAGTAACATAAAACCAGCATTCACAGGATCCTATTATACAGCACTATGCACACATAAAAGAATACATTGGTAATAATAGGCCCATTCACACTATATAATCTCAGCCTTGACTGTACAGCTCAGCAGCATTAGGAGGACTTACCCCAGTTATATGCTTTGGACTGGAGACTTTCTTGTGGTTATCCATTTACAATGAAGAAGTTGTCCTTCACTTGCAAGTTAAATTTTGGAAATAAGAAAAATTCTTACTTTAAACTTGAAAAAATTTCCAAAATAGAAAAACCCCCATTGATGTTAGTGAATGTACATGTGCTGGTGAATGAGGCTGCCCATAGAATAGCATCCACCTCCTCTTTAATAACCCGTCTTCATCAGATTGGGAAGCTGTGGGGAAAGGCAGGGCTCACATGATTTGGCTTTTTTTTTTTAAAGAGGAAATGGGAATCAATTTGTCAGACTGAAGTTTTTTTCTCTCTCTCCCTGAAATCTGGATGCTGCATACTTTAACGCAGGGGGTGTCACATGTGCGATACTCCACGCTGCGCCCAGTCCGAATAGTAAGACATGATCTGATATAAGGAAACTGATTGTGCGGCTTAAGAACTTACATAAGTAAATAGCAGGAGCTGGGGGAACATGAGGGGGGATGTTACCTAACACTGAAGTCACCGACAAAAGTGAATATGAGTAAATAAGTTACTTAGGGCATGAAAATCTAGATCAAATATGGAAGTGTAATAGGGGTCATTTCAAGTTGTTATTTTAAGGAATTAACAATACAGGTAAGAAAAAACATAAATGAACACGTGACCCAAATAAAATTAAAAATTAAAAACCCCACAGAAAAGGGAATAAAACCAGTGTATTTTCAATGTTTTCTCAATTGGAAAACACAACAGTATGTGTTTGTTGTTTGTAATGGCTCATTCTGTTACAGCTGGGTGAGGCCACTGATGGGCCAGCCAATTTACATTCACATTGAGGGAGATTTATCAAAACCTGTCCAGAGGAAAAGTTGCCCATAGCAACCATTTTTTGTGCCGTCATCTTTACTTTTTATCGATACCACATTTGTATACATAAAACTTTTAGATAATTTTTTATAAATTTAGTTTTTGAAACAAAATGTGACAAAAAAGTAGCATTTTTGGACTTTTTAATTTTTTTACATTTACGCCATTCCCCGTATGGGATAATTAACATTATATTTTGATAGTACAGACATTTATGCATGTGGCGATAACAAATATGTTTATAAAAAAAAATTACGCTTTTTTGGGGTAAAATAAGCAAAATAGGAAAAACTGACAATTTTCATTTTTATTGGGGGAGGGGATTTTTCACTTTTTTTTTACTTTTTATTTTTACATTTTTTAACTTTTATTTTACACTTTTTATGTCCCCATAGGGGACTATCTATAGCAATCCTTTGATTGCTAATACTGTTCAGTGCTATGTATAGGACACAGCACTGATCAGTATTATCGGTCATCTTCTGCTATGGTCTGCTCGATCTCAGACCAGAGCAGAAGACCCTGGGAGATGACCGGAGCCAGGCGAGGGGACCTCCGGCCGCCATGCTGTATGATCATATCGCAGCGGCAGCGCTGCGGGCGATTCAATCATCCATTCAAAGTACTGCACTGCCGCAGATGCCGTGATCTGTATTGATCACGGCATCTGAGGGGTTAATGGAGGATATCCGCGCGTTCGCGGATGTCAGCCATTACCGGCTGGTCCCCGGCTGCTAGTATCAGCCGGAACCTGCCGTGTATGATGCGAGCACCGTTCCGATGCTTGCGGTCATACACAGGACGTAAATGTATGTCCTGGTGCGGGAAGTCCCGCCAAACCAGGACGTACATTTACGTGTGTGGTCATTAAGGGGTTAAGCTATGTTTACACGAAGAACAACATAGGCAGATATTCTGCACATCTGCATGTTCCACCGACGCTAGGACCACTCGGAAATGTGCAGTCTTCATAGACGTCAATGCATTTCTGAATTCGCAGAAACTATGTTCACTGTTTCTGCAGAAATTCCATGCCATGTGCATGATGCAGCAGAATCCCATTTAAATCAATGAGACTCCAATGTAGCGAAATTTCTGAGTTAAATATTCCTGCAGAATTCCACTTGGAAATTACACCATGTAAATATGGCCTTAGGCTAAAATTCTGCTGTTTTTCTAAAAATACTGACCAGAAACATTGTGTGAATATGGCCATACATCTACCTTCAGTATGGAATCATAAGGCTAAGGCTACACTGTGACTTCTTTGTAGCGCTCCAAAAAAGATTTTTACTATACAGCTGCAGTCCTAAGAACATTTGAGGCGGTTTATCGAAACCTGTGTAGAGGAAGTGTGGGGCAGTTTTCCATAGCAACCAATCAGATTGTTTCTTTCAATTTTAGAAAGGCCTATAAAAAAAATAAGAGCAGCAATTTGATTGGTTGCTATGGGAAACTGCTGCACAGGTTTTGATAAATCTCCCAAATTGAGTTATATGCAATCTTGTGGACTTGTGGATCAATCTGTAATTTTACAAAGTCGCATGCATTAGTGTTTTCATTTTTCCTTTTGCTTCATAATGCTTTTTTGGGGGCTTTTTAGTAGGGGGAAAAGGGTCTAGTTCTTAGTGACTAGTAGAGATGAGCGAAGTTACAGTGATTCGATTCATCTTTCAATTCGGTTTTCAGGTGCTCCGGTGGACTGGAAAAGGTGGATACAGTTCTAGGAGACTCTCTCTTAGGACTGTATCCACCTTTTCCAGCCCACCGGAGCACCTGAAAGCTGAACTAATTTATGCAGGCTAAAGTCCGCAACTGCCGAGCCGAGAAGTTTGTGACAAATGGAATCACTGTAACTTCGCTCATCTCTAGTGATTAGACAGTCTAAGGGTGTGTCTAAGGGTGTGTTCACATGAGCGGATTTCCTTTCAAATTTTCGGCAGCGGAATCTCCTCTGCAGAAAATCCACCACACAACCCATTGAAGGCAACAGGGACTCTGGTGGATTTTTTTTTTTCAACTTTCAATTTTTATTAAGGTATTTTAACATTATAATAAAGTAGAACAATAAGACAAAATATTGCAAAGGGACCCAAGAGTCAGGAAAGAATAAACAGGTATCATAACAGGTGTTATGCAATAAAATAAACATCGGCATTCCGTAATTCATACCCGCCCCCGGTAGTCATTAACATAAACAATGCAAAATAAGAAGAAAAAAAGGGGGGGGGGGGATCCAATGAACCACATCAAGAGACAAGGGGGAATTTCCCCACAAACAGACCTTGGAATTCACAGGAAGGACAAACACACATATAGAAAGACGCATAACAGAATAAGAAAAAGGAGAGAAAAGAAAAAGAGAAAGGTAGAGGGAAGGAAGAAAAAGAAAGAAACAGGTTCATGGAGGCTGTTGATCAGTGAAACGATCCCACGGCTCCTAGACTAAGAGAAATAAGGGATCTGTATCATACAAGGAGGCTGTAAGAGATTCAAGAGAACAGATCTCACGGACACGAGCAACAAGATCATCCTCAGATGGAGGAAGGGTCCTCTTCCAGTATTAACAATAAAAGTGTTTGCAGCAACTATTGGGGAGATTTATCAAAACCTGTCAGGAGGAAAAGTTGCCCAATCGCCCATAGCAACCAATCAGCTCGCTTCGTTCATTTTTAACAAGGCCTCTGCAAAATGAAAGAAGCGATCTGATTGGATGCAATGGGCAACTGGGCAACTTTTCCTTTGCACAGGTTTTGATAAATCTCCCCCTATATGCATAAAGAGCTTGAACAGCTTATTTGACAGGGCCCGATAGGAAAGGTGCAAAAGGTAGGTCAGGGGGTCAAGGGGAACAGAGACACCCAAAACAGTATAGAATAACCACTGTACTATTCTCCAGTAGCCAACAATAAGTGGACATTACCAAAAAAAATTTTTAAAACAGTACCTAAGCCCACCCCACAACGCCAAAATTGAGGAGGAATGGCAGGATTCAGTTTATTTAGTATCTCTGGAGTATGATACCGGAGTATGATACCATTCCATTAGTATTTAAAATTGAGTCTCTTTGTAGGCCGTACATATGGACACCTTAGAAGCATGTTCCCAAATCACGTGCAATTAAGGAAGAGAAATAGAGGTACAGGGGGCTTCCTTCCAATGATGCATAAAACGGTGCGACAGAGTCACACCATCAGGGGACACAAGAAGGACAGAGTAGATATCAGAAAGAAGCCCCTTCGTCTGGGGTCGCTTAACACTCATGGGTAAAGATACAACCAAAGACCCCTGTTTAGAGGACATATAGTTGAGAAGCTGCAGGTAGTGGAGCCCTTGAGAGGTAGGGAGATGCTTGCAAGAAACCAATTGTTCAAAGGACAGAAGAGTGCGAAAAAGGGGGTCAACTACATCAGCCGTACAAAAAAGACCCCATGAGCGCCACTCCCGCACCATTCCCGAAGTCAAGCCAGAGGGGAAATCAGGGTGATAGAGGAAGGACTGGAAGGGAGAAAAAGAAGAGTAAAGTTTAAACTTCCTAAAACAATATTACCAAAAATAACGAGAAAAGGACATCGGACCCAATAGCGAACCTAAGGCGTAGGGGGATGAAAAGCTCCAGAGAAGAGCATTTGGATGGATTGGAGCCAGCCAAAGCTTCTCCAACTCCATCCACCTGCTATGAGCATGGTACGTCAACCATGCAGCCAGATGACCTAGATGGGCAGCCCAGCTATATATAGTAACATCAGGAACACCCAACCCTCCCATAGATCTACTAGCCAGCATCACAGACATTGGGAGTCAATGTCTCTTAGCGTCCAAAATAAAACAAAAAATAGCAGATTGAAAAGAATGAGGAGCGGATAGCGGGACTCGTACTGGTAGAGTCTCAAAAAAAGAAAGCAATTTAGGTAAGATAAATTTGACTGCCGCAATATGGCCGAAAAATGAAATATATTGGACAACCCTGCCTGGTTCCATTAAAGCAGTGTTTCTCAATTCCAGTCCTCAGGGCCCCCTAACAGGTCGTGTTTTCAGGATTTCCTAAGTCTTTCACAGGTGACATAATTATGGTCAGTGAATCAGGCATCACCACAATTATATCACCTGTGAAAGTCTAAGGAAATCCTGAAAACACGACCTGTAAGGGGGCCCTGAGGACTGGAATTGAGAAACACTGCATTAAAGAGAGGGAAGGTCGAAGAGGAAGTATGAGAAAGTTTAAGGGAAGCAGTAGGAGAAGAGTATAGACCCTGCAGAGCTGTGAGAAAGTTACCCGTTGTGCCAAATTTTTCGAGGGTAGCAAAAAGAAACGGCCAGCCCAGTCTGTGAAAGGCCATTTCAGCGTCTAAACTAAGAATCAAGGCCTGGTGAGATTTCTGATTAATGAAGTCTATTAGGCCCTCCACTCGTCTAGTAGTATCACCTCCCTGGCAGCAAGGATAAATACTACTTGATCTTTGTGCACAAGAGAGGGAAGAAAACAACAAAGGCGTGTCGCCAAAACCTTTGAGAAAAGCTTCAGGTCCGAGTTAAGAAGAGCAATGGGCCTAGAGCTGGAAAAATCGTGACGATCTTTATCCGGCTTAGGGATCAGAGTGATCAATGAGTGTAAAAGGACTGTGGGATCCCCTCATCCCCCCTATAAAAGAGTTGAAAAGGGAAACAAGCCTGGGAAGGAGAACAGAGGAGAAGGTCTTATAATGCAACAAGGAGAGCGCCCCGCAGGGAGAGACTTAACCCCTTAACGACAATGGACGTAAATGTACGTCATGGTGCCATGGTACTTAACGCACCATGACGTACATTTATGCGCCGCCATGACCGCGAGCACCGGAGCGGTGCTCGCATCATGCGCGGCAGGTCCTGGCTGCTATCGCGTGGATGTCCGCCATTAACCCCTCAGATGCCATGATCAATACAGATCACGGCATCTGCAGCAGTGCGGTACTTTGAATGGATGATCGGATCGCCCGCAGCACTGCCGTGGGGATCCGATCATCCAGCATGACAGCCGGAAGTCCCCTTCACCTGGCTCCGGCCGTCTCCCGGGGTCTTCTGCTCTGGTCTGAGATCAGACCAGAGCAGAAGATCACCGATAATATTGATCAGTGCTATGTCCTATGCATAGCACTGAACAGTATTAGCAATCAAATGATTGCTATAAATATTCCCCTATGGGGACTATTAAAGGGGACTTTAGGGCAATTTCAAACATACTCATTTTGTTAAAAAGGTTTGAGATTTTTTTTAAGTGGTACCATTATAGAAAAGCATATAATCATGGGTATCATTTTAATTGTATTGACCCACAGAATAAAGAAAACATGTAATTTTTACCGGAAAGTGTACAGCGTAAAAACCAAACCTTCCAAAATTTGCTAAATTGTGGTTTTCTTTTCAATTTTCCCACATAAATAATATTTGTTTGCTTGTGCCGTACATTTTATGGTAAAATAAGTGAAGGAATTGCAAAGTACAATTGGTGACGCAAAAAACAAGCCCTCATATGGGTCTGTGGATGGAAATATAAAATAGTTATGATTTCTAAAAAATATGCAAGAATAAAATTGGTCTGGTCCTTAAAGGAGTAGTCCAGTGGTGACTCAGTGGTGAGCAACTTATCCCCTATCCTAAGGATAGGGGATAAGTCGCAGATCGCGGGGAGTCCGACCGCTGGGGCCCCCTGCGATCTCCTGTACGGAGCCCCGACAGCCCACGGGAAGGGGGCGTGTCGACCTCCGCACGAGGCGGCGGCCGACACGCCCCCTCAATACAACTCTATGGCAGAGCCGAAGCGCTGCCTTCGGCAATCTCCGGCTCTACCATTGAGATGTATTGAGGGGGCGTGTCGGCCGCCGCTTCGTGCGGGGGTCGACACCCGCTATCTGGGCGGAGAGCCGGGGCCCCGTACAGAGAGATCGCAGGGGGCCCCAGTTGTCGGACCCCCCGCGATCTCAAACTTATCCCCTATCCTTAGGATAGGGGATAAGTTTTTCACCACTGGACTACCCCTTTAAGGCCAAAATGGTCCTGGTCCTCAAGGGGTTAAAGGGGTATTCCAGGAAAAACCTTTTTTTTATTTTTTTTATATCAACTGGCTCTAGAAAGTTAAACAGATTTGTAAATTACTTCTATTAAAAAATCATAATCATTCCAATAATTATCAGCTGCTGAAGTTGAGTTGTTCTTTTCTGTCTGGCAACAATGCTCTCTACCGACATCTCTGCTTGTCTCGGGAACTGCACAGAGTAGAAGAGGTTTGCTATGGGGATTGGCTTCTACTCTGGACAGTTTCCGAAACAGGTGTCATCAGAGAGCACTTAGACAGAAAAGAACAACTCAACTTCAGCAGCTCATAAGTACTGAAGGGATTAAAGGGTAGCTCCCACCATCCTATTTTTTTTGTTTTGTTGCTAGCCCATTCCCCCCCCCCCCCGCTACGGCACTACCCCTTTCCCTCCTCCAACTCCCCCCGCCCCGCATACCCCATTCCCTCATTACTGCAGAGTCCAGCAGTGGGCGTGCAGGGACAGTGGCGGCAACAAGGCGGCGGCGGCGATGTGCGGGAGGAGTGGCCTCCCAGCCAGTGGCCGGGGAGCCAATGCGCTCGCTCCCGCCTGTCTGATTGACAGGTAGGGAGCGAGTGCAGCCTAACTGAAAAAGGACTGATTGCCACTCCAAAATCAGTCCTTTTTCAGTAGCCAGTTTTTAAATGTAAATTAAACCTTTTTAATGAAAAAAAAAATAATAAAAGTATATTAGAGATATGTTGTAGTACATAAGTACTACAACATATCAAAAAATAAAGTTGGTGACAGTGCCCATTTAAGATTTTTTTATAGAAGTAATTTACAAACTTTCTGGAGACAGTTGATACATATAAAAAAAAAGTTTTTCCCTGGATAACCTTTTAAGCACTTCAGAAAATTCCTCATGAGTGACAGGATCATTCAGCGTCTCAAGTTCAGATGCCCAGAGAGTCAGCAGACTACATTGAGAATTAGGAATCTAACACTGCATCACGCTCATCCGGGGCAGAGGGAAATTGGGAGGGCAGAGAATAAAGTTTGAAGTAATAGTCCAGGAAAATACAAGATATCTCATCAGGATAATAGTGGAGTGCACTCGAGGAGTCCTTCAGAGCAGAGAGAGACTGAGCAGCCGCACAGTCCCGTAAGCATCGAGCTAGCATAGTATGGGCTGCTTAGCATAAAGCAGATGACGTTCCACCTTCTGGAGAGCCAAATCCCCCAATTGAGACTGAGCAGTGACCAGTCACCTTAGCACCGACAGAGAGGGGGAGGACAGTAAAAGAGTCTCCAATCCAACAATCTGCACCCAAAGCTCCCGGGAAGGAGACAAAGTGTCACGTTTTAATCTGGAGCCCAAGGCAATACAATGGCCCCGTGCCACAGATTTATGAGCTTCTTACAACACAGACCGGGAAGCAACAGAACCTTCATTATTAGAAAAATCTCAGTTAAACACTGTTGGATTGAATCCTGGGAGGGTGGAGACTTAATTAAGGAATCATTGAGACGCCGATTACAACATCGGAAAAAGGAGGTGAAGGGAGAAAAGGAGAGTAGGACTGGACGATGGTCAGACCAAGAAAAAGGGTTCCAGGGAGGCACCCGAAAGCATTTGGACCATAGGGAGATTGCCAAAGAAGTAATCTATACGAGTATGAAGTTTATGAGGGTGAGAGTAGAAAGTAAAGGAACGATCCGGGGGGTGGTTAATACGCCAAAGGTCATAAAGCGAAGAGGCTGTAACAAGACGCCGAAAAATCGAGGACAAGCGCAGCTGAGCAGGGGAAGGTGGGATAGCTACAATAGAGTGGTGGTCCATAATCAGAGAAAAAACAAGATTGAAATCTCCCCCAAGTAGCCAAGCAGAGGAAGGATATTTATGGAGCCATGCAAAAACCCGACACAAAAAAGGGATTTGAGATGTGTTAGGTGCATAGAGATTAAAAGGGAGATCAGTGTAGCTACCCCCGCAACCTTCCGATCAGAGGAGGCCATAATGGCTTGGGGATACAAGTGATGAAGAAATTGGAAGACACCTGAATGGTCAAAGCGCGCAGCATCACTAACTCCCGCTGCAGGAGGTGCCATTTCGGGGGGAGTTAAGGCTCTTCACATTCAAGGAGACACACTTAGCCATGAGAAGGCATAGGGAATGTCACGATGCCGGCTGGCAGGTAGTGGATCCTCTGTGCCAGAGAGGGATTGGCGTGGACCGTGCTAGTGGATCGGTTCTAAGTCACTACTGGTTTTCACCAGAGCCCGCCGCAAAGCGGGATGGTCTTGCTGCGGCGGTAGTGACCAGGTCGTATCCACTAGCAACGGCTCAACCTCTCTGACTGCTGAAGATAGGCGCGGTACAAGGGAGTAGACGGAAGCAAGGTCGGACGTAGCAGAAGGTCGGGGCAGGCAGCAAGGATCGTAGTCGGGGGCAACGGCAGGAGGTCTGGAACACAGGCTAGGAACACACAAGGAAACGCTTTCACTGGCACAATGGCAACAAGATCCGGCGAGGGAGTGAAGGGGAAGTGAGGTATAAATAGGGAGTGCACAGGTGAACACACTAATTGGAACCACTGCGCCAATCAGCGGCGCAGTGGCCCTTTAAATCGCAGAGACCCGGCGCGCGCGCGCCCTAGGGAGCGGGGCCGCGCGCGTCGGGACAGGACAGACGGAGAGCGAGTCAGGTACGGGAGCCGGGATGCGCATCGCAAGCGGGCGCTACCCGCATCGCGAATCGCATCCCGGCTGGAGACGGTATCGCAGCGCACCGGGTCAGTGGAGCTGCCCGGAGCGCTGCGGTAGCGAGAGAGAAGCGAGCGCTCCGGGGAGGAGCGGGGACCCGGAGCGCTCGGCGTAACAGTACCCCCCCCCTTGGGTCTCCCCCTCTTCTTAGAGCCTGAGAACCTGAGGAGCAGACTTTTGTCTAGGATGTTGTCCTCAGGTTCCCAGGATCTCTCTTCAGGTCCACAGCCCTCCCAATCCACCAAAAAGAACCTTTTTCCTCTGACCGTCTTGGAGGCCAGTATCTCTTTCACTGAGAAGACGTCAGAAGAACCGGAGACAGGAGTGGGAGAAACTAATTTGGGAGAGAAACGGTTGATGATGAGTGGTTTAAGAAGAGAGACATGAAAGGCATTAGGAATACGGAGAGAAGGAGGAAGAAGAAGTTTGTAAGAGACAGGATTAATTTGGCACAAGACTTTGAAAGGACAAAGATAGCGTGGACCCAGTTTGTAACTGGGGACACGAAAGCGGACATATTTAGCGGAGAGCCATACCTTGTCTCCGGGAGCAAAAATGGGGGGAGCTCTTCTTTTCTTATCGGCAAACTTTTTCATGCGAGATGAAGCCTGTAAAAGAGAATCTTGGGTCTCTTTCCATATGGTGGAAAGATCACGAGTCACTTCATCTACAGCGGGCAAACCAGAGGGCAAGGGAGTAGGGAGGGGGGGAAGAGGGTGACGGCCGTACACCACGAAAAATGGGGATTTGGAGGAAGATTCAGAGACTCTAAAGTTATACGAGAATTCGGCCCATGGTAGAAGATCTGCCCAATCATCCTGGCGGGAGGAAACAAAATGTCGTAAATAATCACCCAAGACCTGGTTAATTCTTTCTACTTGTCCATTGGATTGAGGATGATATGCAGAAGAAAAGTTTAATTTAATCTTGAGTTGTTTACAGAGAGCCCTCCAGAATTTTGACACGAATTGGACGCCTCTATCCGAGACTATCTGTGTGGGCAACCCGTGAAGACGAAAAATGTGTACAAAAAATTGTTTAGCCAACTGAGGCGCTGAAGGAAGGCCAGGAAGAGGGATGAAATGTGCCATCTTGGAGAATCGATCAACGACCACCCAAACAACAGTGTTGCCACGGGATGGGGGTAGGTCTGTAATAAAATCCATACCAATCAGAGACCAAGGCTGTTCGGGGACAGGCAGAGGATAAAGAAAACCAGCGGGCTTCTGGCGAGGAGTCTTATCCCGGGCACAGACAGTGCAGGCTCGCACAAAGTCCACGACATCCGTCTCCAGAGTCGGCCACCAATAGAAGCGAGAGATGAGTTGCACAGATTTCTTGATGCCTGCATGACCTGCGAGATGGGAGGAGTGACCCCATTTGAGGATTCCGAGGCGTTGGCGTGGAGAAACAAAGGTCTTTCCTGGAGGAGTTTGCCTGATGGAGGCTGGAGAAGTGGAAATCAGGCAGTCAGGAGAAATGATGTGTTGCGGAGAGAGTTCAACTTCCGAGGCATCCGAGGAACGAGAGAGAGCATCGGCCCTAATGTTCTTATCGGCAGGCCGAAAGTGAATTTCAAAATTAAATCGGGCAAAGAACAGAGACCACCTGGCCTGGCGAGGATTCAGCCGTTGGGCAGACTGGAGATAGGAGAGGTTCTTGTGATCGGTGTAAATAATAACTGGAAATCTTGATCCCTCCAGCAGATGCCTCCATTCCTCAAGTGCTAATTTAATGGCTAGAAGCTCTCGATCCCCGATGGAGTAGTTCCTCTCCGCCGGAGAGAAGGTCCTAGAAAAAAAACCACAAGTAACAGCATGCCCGGAAGAATTTTTTTGTAGAAGGACCGCTCCAGCTCCTACAGAGGAGGCATCAACCTCCAATAGGAAGGGTTTAGATGGGTCAGGTCTGGAGAGCACGGGAGCAGAAGAAAAGGCAGACTTGAGCCGTTTAAAGGCGTCTTCCGCTTGAGGAGGCCAAGACTTGGGATTGGCATTTTTTTTGGTTAAAGCCACGATAGGGGCCACAACGGTAGAAAAATGTGGAATAAATTGCCTGTAATAATTGGCGAACCCCAAAAAACGTTGGATAGCACGGAGTCCGGAGGGGCGTGGCCAATCTAAGACGGCAGAGAGTTTGTCTGGATCCATTTGTAGTCCCTGGCCAGAGACCAAGTATCCTAGGAAAGGAAGAGATTGGCATTCAAACAGACATTTCTCTATCTTGGCATAAAGTTGATTGTCACGAAGTCTCTGAAGAACCATACGGACATGCTGGCGGTGTTCTTCTAGATTGGCAGAAAAAATCAGGATATCGTCCAGATATACAACAACACAGGAGTATAAGAGATCACGAAAAATTTCATTAACAAAGTCTTGGAAGACGGCAGGGGCGTTGCACAGGCCAAAGGGCATGACCAGATACTCAAAGTGTCCATCTCTAGTGTTAAATGCCGTTTTCCATTCATCCCCCTCTCTGATGCGGATGAGATTATAAGCACCTCTTAAGTCCAGTTTGGTAAAGATGTGGGCACCTTGGAGGCGATCAAAGAGTTCAGAGATGAGGGGTAGGGGGTAGCGGTTCTTTACCGTGATTTTATTAAGACCGCGGTAGTCAATGCAAGGACGTAGAGAGCCATCTTTTTTGGACACAAAGAAAAATCCGGTTCCGGCAGGAGAGGAGGATTTACGGATAAAGCCTTTTTTTAAATTTTCCTGGATGTACTCCGACATAGCAAGAGTCTCTGGGGCGGACAGAGGATAGATTCTGCCCCGGGGTGGAGTAGTGCCCGGGAGGAGGTCAATAGGACAATCATAAGGCCTGTGAGGAGGTAGAGTCTCAGCTTGTTTTTTGCAAAAAACATCCGCAAAGTCCATATAGGCCTTAGGGAGACCGGTTACAGGGGGAACCACAGAGTCACGGCAAGGGGTACTGGGAACCGGTTTTAGGCAGTCCTTGAAACAAGAGGGCCCCCAACTCTTGATCTCCCCAGAGGACCAATCCAGGGTTGGGGAATGGAGTTGAAGCCAGGGTAGTCCAAGGAGGATTTCGGAAGTGCAATTGGGGAGGACCAAAAATTCAATCTTCTCGTGATGAGGTCCGATGCACATTAGAAGGGGCTCCGTGCGGAAACGTATGGTACAGTCCAATCTTTCATTGTTTACACAATTGATGTAGAGGGGTCTGGCGAGACTGGTCACTGGGATGTTGAACCTGTTGACGAGAGAGGCCAAAATAAAATTTCCTGCAGATCCGGAATCCAAGAAGGCCATAGTAGAGAAGGAGAAGGCAGAGGCAGATATCCGCACAGGCACAGTAAGACGTGGAGAAGCAGAGTAGACATCAAGGACTGTCTCACCTTTGTGCGGAGTCAGCGTACGTCTTTCCAGGCGGGGAGGACGGATAGGACAATCCTTCAGGAAGTGTTCGGTACTGGCACAGTACAGGCAGAGATTCTCCATGCGGCGTCGTGTCCTCTCTTGAGGTGTCAGGCGAGACCGGTCGACCTGCATAGCCTCCACGGCGGGAGGCACAGGAACGGATTGCAGGGGACCAGAGGAGAGAGGAGCCGGGGAGAAAAAACGCCTTGTGCGAACAAAGTCCATATCCTGGCGGAGCTCCTGACGCCTTTCGGAAAAACGCATGTCAATGCGAGTGGCAAGATGGATGAGTTCATGTAGGTTAGCAGGGATTTCTCGTGCGGCCAGAACATCTTTAATGTTGCTGGATAGGCCTTTTTTAAAGGTCGCGCAGAGGGCCTCATTATTCCAGGATAATTCTGAAGCAAGAGTACGGAATTGTACGGCGTACTCGCCAACGGAAGAATTACCCTGGACCAGGTTCAACAGGGCAGTCTCAGCAGAAGAGGCTCGGGCAGGTTCCTCAAAGACACTTCGAATTTCCGAGAAGAAGGAGTGTATAGAGGCAGTGACGGGGTCATTGCGGTCCCAGAGCGGTGTGGCCCATGACAGAGCTTTTCCAGACAGAAGGCTGACTACGAAAGCCACCTTAGACCTTTCAGTAGGAAACTGGTCCGACATCATCTCCAAGTGCAGGGAACATTGGGAAAGAAAGCCACGGCAGAATTTAGAGTCCCCATCAAATTTATCCGGCAAGGATAGTCGAAGACCAGAAGCGGCCACTCGCTGCGGAGGAGGTGCAGGAGCTGGCGGAGGAGATGATTGCTGAAGCTGTGGTAGTAGCTGCTGTAGCATCACGGTCAGTTGAGACAGCTGTTGGCCTTGTTGCGCTATCTGTTGTGACTGCTGGGCGACCACCGTGGTGAGGTCGGCGACAACTGGCAGAGGAACTTCAGCGGGATCCATGGCCGGATCTACTGTCACGATGCCGGCTGGCAGGTAGTGGATCCTCTGTGCCAGAGAGGGATTGGCGTGGACCGTGCTAGTGGATCGGTTCTAAGTCACTACTGGTTTTCACCAGAGCCCGCCGCAAAGCGGGATGGTCTTGCTGCGGCGGTAGTGACCAGGTCGTATCCACTAGCAACGGCTCAACCTCTCTGACTGCTGAAGATAGGCGCGGTACAAGGGAGTAGACGGAAGCAAGGTCGGACGTAGCAGAAGGTCGGGGCAGGCAGCAAGGATCGTAGTCGGGGGCAACGGCAGGAGGTCTGGAACACAGGCTAGGAACACACAAGGAAACGCTTTCACTGGCACAATGGCAACAAGATCCGGCGAGGGAGTGAAGGGGAAGTGAGGTATAAATAGGGAGTGCACAGGTGAACACACTAATTGGAACCACTGCGCCAATCAGCGGCGCAGTGGCCCTTTAAATCGCAGAGACCCGGTGCGCGCGCGCCCTAGGGAGCGGGGCCGCGCGCGCCGGGACAGGACAGACGGAGAGCGAGTCAGGTACGGGAGCCGGGATGCGCATCGCGAGCGGGCGCTACCCGCATTGCGAATCGCATCCCGGCTGGAGACGGTATCGCAGCGCACCGGGTCAGTGGAGCTGCCCGGAGCGCTGCGGTAGCGAGAGAGAAGCGAGCGCTCCGGGGAGGAGCGGGGACCCGGAGCGCTCGGCGTAACAGGGAAGAGACAGAGCTGATATTGAAAAGTACTCACTCAGACCTCCAAAGAAGCCAGAGGAACAGCCAGAGGTATCCAAGCAACAACCGCCCATTGCCGGAGAACCTGGAAAAAAGCAAAGTCGAGAGGGAAAAAGACACAAGAGAGACTAACAAGTGGACCAGACAAAAAACAAAGAAAATAACTAGAGAGACAATACAAAAAGACAACAGATCCAAACACGAATCAGTGACCTATCGGTCAAAGTGGTTCTCTTCTTGGTGCGTTCCTCTATTTCCCCCTTTGAGGCTCTGAGAAACTGTTGGGACACATATATACAGGGACGTGCACAGACATTTTGGAGGGCAGGGGCTCAAGTAAAAAAAGAGGGCATTTTTCATAATTTAAAAAACGCCTGCTAGACTTAATGGGCAGATGTGCTGCGGCCCAGGGATACAGTGGACTCCCGCCGGGCATCCTCAACATTCCTATGCCCATAAAAGTTGGTGTTTTTGTAAAATCGAGTCAAGAACAGTTTCTCTGAGGTCTGCCATGTGTATATACACTTTGGCTGTGCTGTCAGTCTTTTTTACAGCTGTCAGTCTTATTTACTTATTTACAGCTGCCCTATAATATACTGTATTATAGAGGAGATTTATCAAACCTATGCAGAGAAAGAGCGGTGCAGTCGCCCATAGCAACCAATCAGATCGTTTTGCAGAAGGCTTTTCCTCTGCAAAGGTTTTAATAAATCTCTTCCTATATGCCCCGGTCTGACCTCTATATGACAGAACCCATCACCAATCACCCAGCACCAATCACCAATCACCCATCACTCATCCCCCATCACCAATCACCCAGCACCCATCACCAATCACCCAGCACCCATCACCCAGCACCCATCACCAATCACCCATCACCCAGCACCCATCCCCAATCACCCATCCCCAATCACCCATCCCCAATCACCCATCCCCAATCACCCATCCCCAATCACCCATCCCCCAGCACCCATCCCCAATAACCCAGCACCCACCATATGCAGGAATCTCCACACAGCTCTGGTTCTTACACTGAAGAGATGACACCACACTAATATATACTTACATTCTACAATATACAAGAGTTGGCAAAAAAAAGAATGATAAATATACAAAGACGGCCAGGCATAGCACAGCATACAGGATGGAGGCAGGGAAGCTCCGCCTCCATTGTGCACAATACTGACTTCGCATACTAGCAATGTGGGGCAATACCTAGAAAGCGGGAAGACCAATTTTTGTGTACATGCACTGTAACCTAGTGTATTGGGTTTACTGCGAGTAAACAGCCTGTCAGTTTCCCTTTAATTATAGACCGTACCCCCTTTATTCGCTATATACTGTGCCACCATTCATATATTAATTCCCTATATACTGTGCCACCATTAATGAACTATATACTGTGCCACCATTCATCTATTAATTCCCTATATACTGTGCCACCATGAATGAACTATATACTGTGCCACCATTCATCTATTAATTCCCTATATACTGTGCCACCATTAATGAACTATATACTGTGCCACCATTCATCTATTAATTCCCTACATACTGTGCCACCATTCATCTATTAATTCCCTATATACTGTGCCACCATTCATCTATTAATTCCCTATATACTGTGCCACCATTAATGAGATATATACTGTGCCACTATTATTTAACTATTCTGTGCCACCACTAAGGCTGCGTTCACACGTGCGTATT